>NC_068987.1:6313245-6316677 GCF_001194135.2 Octopus bimaculoides
AAGAAAAATATAGATACAAATTTTAGTACAAGACCAGCAATTTCGGAGGAGGGGATAAGTCGATTACATTGATCCCCAGTGTTTAACTGGTACGTATTTTATCGACCCCGAAAAGAATGAAAATCAAATCCGAACCCGGTGGAATTTGAACTCAGAACGTAAAATCGAAAGAAATGCCGCTAAGCGTAACGTAAAGCGTCCTTTCTTTCCTTCCCTGGGGCGTCTTATTAATACTTTGCATGCTTCACGTCCTTGCGGTGTTGTTTTTTGCTTCGTTTTTTGGATTAATTGTGTGTGTGTGTGTGTGTGTGTGTGTATTCTTTTTACTTACTTTCCTTTTGTACTTCCTCCTCTCTACTTGTTCTCCGTTCAACCCTCGTCCTCTTCACATTTATTCCTATCACAACTTGGATCTCCTTATCTTTCGCCTAATGCAAACGAGAAATATAAAATCTTCCTAGCTGTGACGGCAATTGCGGCTCGTTGACGACCCAGTAAGTATTTTCTATTGTTGACTAGGTGCTAATCAATAAACAATTAAAATAAATAAATTGATAAATATAGCGATCGCAGCAAATTTGAACTCATAACCCTCAATTTCGTACCTCCTTAAATCGGTAAACTGCCCTTTCGCCAATGCTATAACATCTGTTAACGTGTGTGTGTGTTCTACAATTGCAAATTATTGTTGTTTATAGAGAGGTTGAAACATTTCACAATTACTACAAACCTATTCGAAGTGTCAGAAGCTATAAGTTCAAGCGACCTTGTACTTTGGTGTCAATTTGGTGGTTGCATAATCCCAAACTGTGATACGTTTCCTGTTAATTATTTGTTTAACAGTGGATGTTCTGTAATTGCTTCTCCTCCATCGCCGATGTTATTCTTTCTCATCGTTCTACTGTAATATCAATGTGATTTTCGATGTGCGCTACTTCACCATGTGGCATGTTCAAAAACAAGTGGCTACACTTATTCGTTTTATATCCAATAAATACATATATGTTCCGGGTTCAGTTCCACTGCGTGGAACCTTGGGCAAGTGTCTTCTACTACAGCCTCGGGCCGACCAAACCTTTGTCAGTGGACTTGGTAGATGGAAACTGAAAAGATTATAGTGGCTTCTACATATGTGCACTTGCATATCAATGTTTGAATTAGAAATAAAATTATTCATTACCGATGACCAATTTTCTGTGAATTTGGATTCATTTCAGCCATTTTTTAAACCTAATGTCTTCATAATTAGTTCCTTTTACTTTGCTAGAGAACTTTTCTCCGTCTTTCTGTAGTCGTGGTGTCAAGAAACTTATCTAACTAACCTGGCTTCAAATTTTGGGCACAAGGCTATCGCTATTAAAGGGGGAGATAACTCGATTACATCGACCCTAATGCTCAAACGTCACTTAATTTATGGAGCCCGAATGGTTCAAAGACAAAGTCGATCTTGGTGAAGTTTGGACACGAAAGTGAAAACATAAAGAGCGGGCGGGGGGAAATACCGCTAAACATTTTACTCCCCGTCGTGGCAACAATTCTGCCAGCTCACTCACTGCTTTCAACTTCCTTATAAATAAAATACTTCATGATTTTGTGAGCGCTCATTTTGCAATAAAAGCGACACCAGTTAAGTTCTTGTTTCTGCAAGGTGGTGTTTACATATATATTTCTTGTTACTGTGCTGCCTGTTTGTTGTTTACCAGACGCTACACCCAAATAAAAACAAAGAAACCACGTGACAGTGTTTCCGTTTAGACTGAAAACACACTTTCGAAGTTAATAAACTACAAAAGGAAATATTTGAAAATATTTGTGAACCATGTCCAGAAGTCTCGTTTGAACTGTGCATGTTGAATGGATGCTTTGCTCAAGAATTATGCTGACCTAAATCAGTAAAACTAGGGCAG
This sequence comes from Octopus bimaculoides, assembly GCF_001194135.2. Classification (NCBI taxonomy): domain Eukaryota; kingdom Metazoa; phylum Mollusca; class Cephalopoda; order Octopoda; family Octopodidae; genus Octopus; species Octopus bimaculoides. The sequence goes on from NC_068987.1 coordinate 6,315,153, forward strand.
TCCGGACATAATGCTTAACGACATTTCTTCCGGCTCTTTTCGCTCTGAATTCAAATCCCAAAGAGGTCAACTTTGAGAGAGGGGGGGGGGAGAGAATTGTATGTATGCAAACGAGATAGATAGATAGATAGATAGATAGATAGATAGATAGATAGATAGATAGATAGATGGATGGATGGATTTGTGTGTATACGCGTATATGTACGAGAGAGCAAAAGTGAGAGAGAGAGAGAAAGAGAGAGAGAGAGAGAGAGATGCTTCCTTTTCAAATAACAAAAGGAAGTCTCTATTTGGAAATAGATATACTTTATTACGTTTATCGACTACTTTTGTCTCTCGTTTGTAAACTAAAACGCATATTCTCACGTAACGTCCGGTCAATTAATAAGTTCATTCGCCTTTTGCATTCAAATAAGAATGTGACCAAATTATTGAAACAGTTGTGGAGAAAAACGGGATCTTTTTTAAAACGGGGGCCACATTTTTCATTAACGAAACACTTTGAAACTTGGAACACTAGTAGAATGTGTCATATAAAACATCTTTTTCTCTTAGTCTTCTTAAAAAAAAAGAAATCCATAACTTATTCCATGTTAAAGTTGTCGTATTTCTGTAATTTCAACCAATCACTGACGTCCATTCAGCCGATATATATTAAGTGCCGACTACATAAACAAACGATTCTGAAACAATTAACCCTAACCCTAACCCTAACCCTAACCCTAGGGTTAGGGTTAGGGTTAGGGTTAGGGTTAGGGTTAAAGCAAATTTAAAATGAAAAAAGCAAATAAAACGAAGGTATGGAGATTAAATACGCTTTACATCGCTTAATCAGCCAAAGGAGTAAATATAAACAACTGAATACTTGTCAGTGATTGGCTGAAATTATCGAAATAAGACAATTTTTTACATGAAATAAATTCGAATACAAAAATATTTTTCTGTTCTATAACACACAATAGATAAGTATACGAAGTTTGAAAGTCTTTCGGTACCAAAAACACTACGTAAAACATTAATGAAAAATGTGGCCCCCGTTTTAAAATAGATCCGAAAAACTTCCTGTTCCTCTTGATATTAATATGTGGTGAGTTATAGAAAATTTGAATAGAGTTTGCAACAAAAAATAAAATTGAATATCTTAAGATAAAATTCCATATTTTTTTAACATTACCTTTTGTTTTCATTGGTCTCTTTCCTTCATTTTACTAACCACACCAACACGAAGAGTAGATTATATTATTTTACTTGTTTCAGTCATTGAACTGTGGCTTTGCTGGAGCAACGCTTTAAAGGATTTAGTCGTACAAATCAGCCACAGTATTAATGTTTAAGTCTCTTTTACTGAGCTGCAAAGTCATGGGGACGAATGCAGAGCAATACCGGTAGTCGGGAACAAATACAAACGTAAAAACACATAAATATGTTATATATATATATGTGTGTGCGTGTGTGTGTGTGTGTATATATATATATACATATATATATATATAGTTATATATATATATATATAGTTATATATATA
>NC_068987.1:6317239-6318089 GCF_001194135.2 Octopus bimaculoides
TGTTAGCCTTGTCCCAAAATCTGAAGCTATTATTATTAATACAGATTCTTAATTGCCTTTTTCGTCTGATCGCTTTAAATAAAATTAATTTAAATAACAAAATGACACACAATCACTAATCTCATAATATTCTGAATTTAGGGTGGTGAGATGGCAGAATCGTTAGCACGCAGGGCGAAATGCTTAGCGGTATTTCGGCTGCCGTTACGTTCTGAGTTCAAATTCCGCCGAGGTCGATTTTGCCTTTCCCCCTTATGAGTCGATTAAATAAGTGCTAGTTATGCACTGGGGTCGATGTAATTGACTTGATCCATTTGTCTGTCTTTGTTTGTCCCCTCCATGTTTAGCTTTCTGTGAGCAATAAAGAAAGAAATAATTTCCGTTAGGAGGGGAGACAGACAAGAATATGTCTGGTGTGTGTAACAGACCAGAAAAAAAGAAAGATGAACACATTGTTGAAAAGAAAAAAAGATTGACGATGGTCACGTATGAGCAACGAGAGAGTAAAGGAGGAGGAGGGAGAGAGAGGGGAGACAGATAGAAAACGGAGAAAAAGGAATTAGAGAAAGAATGAGAGGGAATAAAGCGAAAGGGAGAGAAGGGGGGGGAATTAGAGAAAGCAAGAGAGAGAAAAACAAGCAACCGTTTTCTCGAAGGCACATATTGTCGTGAATTGCTCGAAATGTGGAGTAGATAAACAGCCGGCAACTGATGAAGGGTCATTCTTTATGTTACTTGTCTTGTTTTCCATTTGCTTCTTTCGTTGTTCGCAAAAAGAATTTTGTCTTCGTATTTCTTTTTTGTATACGTTTTGTGACATCCTGTACCCATATAGATATACATACATACA
>NC_068987.1:6319505-6320084 GCF_001194135.2 Octopus bimaculoides
TATATATATATATATATATATATATATATATATATATATATGTATGTATGTATATATGTATGTATATAGGGAGAATTCACAAAAAAACAAAAGACAGGTGGTGTGAACAACAAACATATGTATTAGTTTAACGCTCGTATGTATTGCTTGTGACCTTGACGTGTGCATGTGTGTATGTGTAGGCATGTAGATGTGGGGCTGGGAAATGGTCAGTGCTAGTGTGTGCGTGGTGGTGTGATGTGATGTGGTATGGTGTAGTGGTGAGTGGTGTAGTGTGATGGTGTTAGGGGGTGGGGGAGGCGGGAAACACACATACAGACACACATAAACACACACACACCCGTACCTAACACTCACAATTCCACACACACACGCACATCCACACACATACACACACACGCACACACCCATACACACACACACACACTTCTCACCAACACTACACACTCACACAGACACGCATACAATCACACACACATGGGCATAAACAACACACGCATATACAATAGCAAACGCACGCACACACACATACACAGCAACGCACACACACGCACGCACAGAAAACATACACATACACAC
>NC_068987.1:6321191-6326202 GCF_001194135.2 Octopus bimaculoides
TATATGGATATATATATATATATATATCGATAGATAGATAGATAGATAGATAGATAGATAGATAGATAGATAGATAGATAGATAGATAGATAGATAGATAGATATACATGTATGTATGTATTAGCAGCCGTTGTAACGAATATATTTTTCACATCCAACTTAACTTGGGTGAGTTGTTTTGAATGCCGTAGGTTGCGGTAATCGTCAAGAGAAATTATCTCCTATAGGCCTTGTGCTAAAGAGCACAGATTATATTGGTACCGGTATATATGTGTATGTATGTATGTATGTATAGATAAATTGTAAATCCAAAAAATAAATATAGATAGATAGATAGATAGATAGATAGATAGATAGATAGATAGATAAACAGACAGACGGACAGACAGACAGACAGACAGACAGACAGACAGACAGACAGACAGACAGACAGACATAGTAGGATACTGGTATGACATTTTACAGGAAATCATTAATAATTACATTCAAATATACTATGAGAGGTCAGACTGACATACCGAATTGATTTGCTATAGCACGGACGAATTTTGTGGCCAAGAATGAAACCACAGAGTTGCATGAAAACAATTGCTTGCCTGAATATTATGTATAAAATGCACGCAAGCTGCCTCAACCAATTCCTCCAGGATCATTATGAGTCAATAATATAGAAGTAAGTAACCAAGGAGCGCCCGGTGGAAAGAAGGGAGTGTGGGCATGTGCCGAACAACTTCTGATAAATAATGCTGTTCCTTCTGACGTAAAAAAAACAACAACATTGTAAGAGCCTTAGAACAGTTATGGCTTGATTATAGGAAGGCATTTGACTCTATTCCCCACTCATGGCTGCTGTAGTGTCTCCATTTGGCAAAATGGAGCTACTTTAATTGCTGGCATTGAGAGGCTCACAAAGACCTGAGCCACAATCCTCACTCTTAGAACATGTCCATTGTCCGGAAATCTTTTGTCACCCATCTGTGACCTCTTCTGCGACACTTTTCGTTTTCGAGTGTGTTCTTGCTCCACTTACTCCATTCTGTTCGTCTAAGATGTGTATCATTATGTGCGCATGCGTTTGCATCCTTGTTTGTGTGTGTATGTGTATGCTTGTGTGTGTGTGTATGTGTATGCTTGTGTGTGTGTGTATGTGTATGCTTGTGTGTGTGTGTATGTGTATGCTTGTGCGTGTGTGTGACACAACACAAGCACACACACACACACATACACACAACGCACACACGCGCGCGTAGACTACTTTCTGTAGCAAATTTAAAACATCTGTATGTCACAAATAAAACTTACCCTAATTAACCAATTATCACTTTTTTGTGAGGGTAGTTATATCCATTGATCCATTATCACCCCCACCCTCCCAGGATCTTTTCACCGCCCCAAGGGGTCAGTAGTACCCATTTGGGGTACAATTACTCTAGAGGCTGAGAGATAAAGTCGATCTCGGCAGAAATTCAACTCAGGACGAAATACCGCTAAGCATTTTACCCAGCTCGTCGCCTAACTGTGTATGAATATTTATTGCAGTTTTATTTCTCTTGATAGTTTTTTAATCTTTCACTGAACTAAATTCATTAGTAATAACATATGTGTAAAATACATAATAAAATAAATAAATAAAAGTAGCAGAACAAGTTAAACTTGAAATAATGCCTTCATAACAAACTCTATTTTAGGCCCACTATAAATGTAGGTCACAAACAAATCAAGTTTGCCACTTCTGAACTGCGGTGATTTCATTGAGTTTTCTTCCCACACCCCACCCTTCTACTACCATTCAGAAATATATGAATGTACCATCACTTTCTTCGCTCTTACATTTGCTTGCAAGATTCTTGATGTGAAATCGTGAGTTAAAACATATTTCGTTGACTCTCGGCAGGGTTCTTATACCTATAATAAATATATGTAATGATTCTATTTCACTTTTTATATTATTATTATTAATAATTTATTATTATTAATTTTATATTATTATTATTATATTATTATTATTATTATTATTACTATTAATAATATTATTAATATATTATTTATATTATTATTATTTATATTATTATTATTAATCTATTTCACTTTTTATATTATTATTATTAACTAGTTACACATCTAACTAATTAGTTAATCGAATGTTTGATTAATCGCTCGGTTAAACGATCAATCAGGTTTGTCAAAGTTAATTCGTTGCTTTTCGTCACCATTTGCGACCTTATCGATGACACGCTCCTGGTGAAATGATTTTGGTAAATTTAGTCCATTGATTGATTGACTGATTGATTGACCGAATGATTCATTAAAACAATTGATTAGTTAAATGGTTAAATATTTAATAAACTTACAAATAAATACTGAAGTGCAGCAAAACCGCTGCATATGTTTACTATTGGCGAGAACATAAAGAAACCAATTTCTGGCGTATATGGAAATAAGGCCTTACAAGCCGGGATACAAGATTTCACAGGCACAGGGAAGAATAACGATATATATATATATATATGTGTGTGTGTGTGTGTGTGTGTGTGTGTGTGTGTGTGTGTGTGTGTGTGTGTGTGTGTGTGTGTGTGTATGTATGTACCAACTTTACTCACAAGGCATTGGCCGGCCTGAGGCGATAGTAGAAGACATTTCCAGTTACGTAAGTGTATAAAATCTGTTGGATTCACTTTAACTTGAATTACATTTATTTTCCTAATGCTATCTTTTTAATCTAATCATTTTCTTCAAGGCTTTGACGGCAATCCCATTTTTTTTCTTTATTTCTTTTATTTTATTTATTTTTTTTTGCTGTAGATCACTGCAAATACTAAGCATGTATCGGCACAATGCTGAAATGCTCGCATGAAAACTCTCCCACGCCATGAATTAAACCGTTCCTTGACTTTCACCCGAAAACTATTGTAATTTACTATCATTGCAAGATAGCTAAAGAGCCATTGCTGACAAAAGAAGGCCACTTCAACATATTCACACGAAGCCTTTCCCTTATTTGAAATCGTACAATAGGCCATTCGCCTGATCGCTCTTTAAAAACAGCAATAAAATGAGTATGGTTTCTTTTACTTAGAAAAGGGTCATATTACGATATATCCCATGAATAAAACCTACGGCATTGTTGAAATAATGTATGTGTGCATAAATAAATATCTGTAGATGATATAATGTTCTTTATTTTACCTGTCAGTCTTAGTGTCTCTCAATAACGTGTAAAGCTTCTAATAATTTTTTCTACTAAGTAAAGTTATGCAGGAGGATGGAAAAGTAACGATACTATGATTTTCAGATAGATCGTGTAATCGAATACCGTCGGCCGGATATTGTATTGTCATGTTGAATAAGAGAGACAAATACTGTCAGGTCATTGATCGAACCTTACCAAATGACATGAATGTTGTGAGTAAAGAGGTTGAAAAGAAATCACCAAGCACTTCGAATTGAGAGCGGAAATGGCAAGACTGTATGGAATGCGAGTGGGTAATGTAAAAGTGCACAAGGCCTGAAATTTTGAGGGAAGGGGCCAATCGATTAGATCAACCCCAGTACGCAACTGGTGCTTAATTTATGGACCCCGAGAGGAAAGGCAAAGTCGACCTCGGTGGAATTTGAACTCAGAACATAAAGACAGACGAAATGCAGTTAAACTTTTTTGCCCGACGCGCTACGACCAATAAATATTAAATATTAAACCTCCTCAATATACACAACACACATACAAGCCCAATGCACTCAATAAACTCATATGTTGGTCACCGTTATACAATGCAGCACACATGCTCACGTGTATACGGGTGTAGTCACGCGTGAGTGTGGCTGTGTGGATTGTTTTGTTGTACTTCTACCAAGACAAAACATTGCACATGATAACACATTCAATCAGTTAAGATCAGAAGCCATGAGAGCCACTGCCTGGTACTGCATCATGGCAATTATTATTATCATTATTATTATTATTATTATTATTATTATTATTATTATTATTATTATTATTATTATTATTATTATCATTATTATGATAACACAGTGAAGGTAAAAATGCACCGGATTCTTTAGTCATCTGTAAAGTCACAACAAGGACCTCAGACAGATAATACTTCCCTTAAGATGTGCGCTGTGCCCAATTAGGCTGCTTTTTACAAGACATCAATCTTGGGATTTCTAGTTGCCTTAAGAAGTCTTAATGGGATTGATCCCAATGTTCCGATCACCACGGGTATCACTTTTACATTACCCACTCGCATTCCATACAGTCTTGCCATTTCCGCTCTCAATTCGAAGTGCTTGGTGATTTCTTTTCAACCTCTTTACTCACAACATTCATGTCATTTGGTAAGGTTCGATCAATGACCTGACAGTATTTGTCTCTCTTATTCAACATGACAATACAATATCCGGCCGACGGTATTCGATTACACGATCTGTCTGAAAATCATAGTATCGTTACTTTTCCATCCTCCTGCATAACTTTACTTAGTACATGCTCATACCAGTACTCTGTTACATCATACTGGTATTTACGGCATAAGAGCCAATGAAGATACACGCACACTTTATCGTGACAACGCTGGTATTCCTTTTGTGCAAGGCTCTCACACCCACTTACCATCTGGGTCACATTTCCACACTCTTTCCACAGAGTCTGCATTTCTGGGAGTCAGAAGTTTTATAGATGTTATACTTCACTGAATTGATTGCGAGAGCTATTACTATTATTATTATTGTTCAGTAGTTTTATTTTTATAACGTGCTTTCACTTCACTACCGAGCGCAGCTCTGTGCGCCTTGGGTATGTGCTGTGGTTTGCTGTGGTGCTCTTATGGTTACTGTATTGAAAGTGTTTTGCGTAGGATGTGTGCTGTGCCCAGTAGTGCAATTTTCTGTATGTTATATATATTTGTAAGTCCTGATGTTTTTGTTATGTATTTGTCTGAATATTTTATTATTATCATTATTATTATTATTATTATTATTATTATTATTTTCTTTTTTTTTATTATCATTATCA
>NC_068987.1:6326615-6328552 GCF_001194135.2 Octopus bimaculoides
AATATATATATAAAATATATATAATATATATATAAAATATATATAATATATATATAAAATATATATAATATATATATAAAATATATATAATATATATATAAAATATATATAATATATATATAAAATATATAAAATCACGGACGAGATACGAAGGTCAGATAAGATAACACTGGCTACTTATGGCTGGATTATGTCAATTACGTGTGGTTGTATATTACACTCTGAAGAGACTGAAAAGCAGGAGGAAATTAACCCATCAAGAATTCTTCAAATTATAGTAACAAGTGAATGAAGGTTTCTAAGGAAACGGCAGAGGAAATTTGCTGAATTAATTGTTTAGACAGAGTGGTCTACATTTCTTTGTGTATTCTTACTCTGACGATTTCCAATCAATGATGGGAAGGAATCGTTCTGTACAATAACTGAACGTTGTATGTATGTGATATAGAAATGGGTGACATTGTTCAAAAAGGGATCATGTGATATTAATATCCTTTCTACTGGAAGCACAATGCCTCGAATTTGGGGGAAGGGATTAAGTCGATTACATCGACCCCAGTGTGTAACTGGTACTTATTTAATCAACCCCGAAAGGATGAAAGGCAAAGTCAGCGGAATTCCTCAGCGGAATTTGAACTCAGACCGTAGCGACGGGCGAAATACCACTAAGCATTTCGTCCAACGTGCTAACGATTCTTCTGTCAGCTCACTGCCTTATGTGATATTAATATCGCGTGATCGACCAGACCATCAGATGGCGTTATACATTGCTACTCATAATGCGCTTCATATCGTTTTAGCTTTCGAATGAAGCCATTCTGCTAGTCAGGCGAGCAGCTCAATAATTCTTCCCTGATCGGAAGTCTTGTCCATGGCAGGATGACCCAGTGACAGCTGAGTGGACTGGAGCAGCATTTAAATGAAGACTTTGCCTTTCATCCTTTCGGGGTCGATAAATTAAGTACCAGGTACGCACTGGGGTCGTTGTAATCGACTTAAACCCTTTGTCTGTCCTTGTTTGTCCCCTCTATGTTTAGCCCCTTGTGGGCAATAAAGAAATAAGAAACGTTAGCACGCTAGGCGAAATGCTTAGCAGTATTTCATCTGTCTTTACGTTCTGAGTTCAAATTCCACCGAGGTCGACTTTGCCTTTCATCCTTTCAGGGTTGATAAATTAAGTACCCGTTGCGTTCTGGGGTTGATCTAATCGACTGGCCCCTCCCCCCAAATTTCGGGCCTTGTGCCTAGAGTAGAAAAGAATTTAAATATTTATACATATTTTTAAACATAATTATATGTATGTACGTATGTATGCATGTGTGAGTATATAGACGTGTTTGATGCTTTCTGCGTGGGAATATCAGTTGTTTCGAATGGAAGATTACCAACCACAAGTATACATTGACGTAAGATGTACATTAAAAAAAGCAACGCTAATCGATATTACACACAGAAGAGCCAAAATGAAAGCTACAGTACATTGAATGTTAAAAGCTATTTGTTTATCAGTATATAAGCGACAATGTGCTGACGGAGGTTATTGTAGATCTCACCAGAACGTTAACCACAAGGTAACTTAAGAGATAAAGCCAGGATTTCGCCTCATTTTGTTATTAGGAAACATTTGCAGACGATTTCTATAGATATTTATATAGAATTCTGTCGTGTTCCATCCTTTATCAGATTTTTATGTCATTGAATAGGACAGAAATTTGGTGGAGTTGAGTGGAAACCAGATTATATAATTGTTACCTCGAAAGTCGAAAAAGAAAAGTTGATTTAAAAGAGTTATTATTTGTATTCTTTGTGTTACTTGTCCTGTTTTCCATTTTTTTCTCTTCGTTATTTGCGTATTTAACTCATTTGTTTTCGTATTTCATGTTGTTTACTGTTGGTGACGTCCTGTACCCATATATGCATATATATATATATATATA
>NC_068987.1:6328811-6329721 GCF_001194135.2 Octopus bimaculoides
ATATATATATATATAAAATTATGTGCTTTCCTTTGCGATAACACCACCCTTTGTAATGCACCTCTACGAATTTCAATTATAAGCTCCAAAGCTCCCTTTGCAATTTCGTCTACATCTGAACACCTGGTCGCTCACTATATACTAATTTCTCGGAGCACCTGTCAGACATGCAACTTCGAAACGAATCACCTGTCACTCGATATTTTTGCTTCGCTTACTACTCCACCCAACACCTCCAGGTTTTCAGCTTACTTTCCAGCGCTGGATCTCCCACAACTCACTTCCAGAGGGAACAAGAGCTTATCTTTTTCTCAAAACTTACACGCCTTTCGGTCTAAATTCAACCTTTAATTTTTCTAACTTACAATTCTTCTCCACTCTACCATCTCCAGAATTATCACACATTGCTTGTGCTTCCCCTCTCTACATTCCCACTTGTAGCAACATTACTAATCACACTTTATATCTTCACATTCCTATTCTTACACTCACACAATAACACAGCTTCCACATACACTAACACATACCTCCTTTCGGCCATTCATTCACAACCTTTGCTTACAAACACAGGAACACATTAGATATACATATCTCTATTCACCAACCAACCACCTTATCTATTTATACACACGCATGCGCGCACTGGCATGCAGACACAAACGTAACACACACCTATTCTCGACACATGCACACACCAACACACGTACCTCTGTTCAATTGCCATCTTGTCTCTTTGATATACGCATACTCATAGCCATCTTCACAGACAGTACCACTTGTATACTGGGGTCGATCTAATCGACTGGCTCCCTCCCTCAACATTTCAGGTTTTGTGCCTAGAGTAGAAAAGAACGTGCGAATAACTTACGACAATAATAAAAAATTTAAAAAAACATTTCGAATATTCCCC
>NC_068987.1:6329763-6332611 GCF_001194135.2 Octopus bimaculoides
TTAATAGGTTTTGGAGTACGAAGACAGACAACAGGAATAATCAATTAAGAAAACAAACATGACTAAAATAATGACATCTAATTTTTTAGATTGTTGGTATATGTTGACGGCACGGACCGATGATTGTCGAGCGCAACATATATGGATAATTGAAATGTGGCATAGAACAGGCATTGTCGCTTAATTAATGGTTTGCAGTCAAAGTCTTCCTCAATTGAGCGTTAATTGAGATGGAACATACATAAATTTTGCACTAATGAATGGTTTACAGTGAAGCTTTCTTTTCTCAACTGAACATTATGAACCGAGGTAATAAACAATGAGTTTGAATCAAATCTTACGGATCAAACTGCTAAAGAAAATTACTTCGAACCGATTGTTCAAATATAATCTCTTTCTAACTACGCAACTACATTGGTGACAGCGTTCATAAAACAAACAATATTTGTTGACAAATTTACATAATTTAGTTATTGTGTTCGTGTAATGAGAAAATCTCACAGCATTTTGAATTTGATGCCGAGAGGAAAACAAATGGAAATAAATCATTAGACTTGTAAACAAATAAAATATTTACTCATCCTTCTGGGCTCATTTAAGACATAGAGGCAGCACAAAGTGCAACTTAGATGACGAGTATGTTTAGCAAGCTTCCGCCATTAGTGCTTCGTAGAATTATTTAGTTGTGATTGATGAAAAGGCGATATCAATGTCTTGAGACATCTAAAGTCGATTCAATTTTTTATAGGACTTAGTGACTAATAATAGTGAAAGCGCGTGGCTCAGTGGTTACAGCGTCGGGCTCACAATCATGAGGTAGTGAGTTCAATTCCCAGACCGGGCTGCGTGTTGTGTTCTTGAGTAAGACACTTTATTTCACGTTGCTCCAGTTCACTCAACTGCAGAAATGAATTGTGACAACACTGGTGCCAAGCTGTATCGGCCCCTTTGCATTCCCTTGGACAACATTGGTGGCGTGGAGAGGGGAGGCTGGTATGCATGGACGACTGCTGGTCTTCCATAAACAACCTTGCCCGAACTTGTGCCTCGGAGGGGAACTTTCTAGGTGCAATCCCATGGTCATTTATGACCGAAGGGGGTCTTTAAGTGACCAATAATTATTCCTGATGTAAGCCCGAGGGCAATAGTTATTGGAAAGTTCTATAGTAGATGAAACCTACTCAAGAAAGTCATAATTCGTTTAATTCATTACCTGCTCCATACCAAAGGTAGCGGCCATGTTGGGGCACAGGCGTTTACCAAAAACATTACCTACAGCATTTAGATTTTCCAAGCGTCACCCATCTAAGTACAAACTGGGTTCAACGTTGCTTAATTAACTGCGGTGATCAGATGAGAACTTTGAGTTATCATTTATTAAAAGTTGATAGATAAAAACATCAAAGATTCATGTAGTGAAATTTTAATGAATTTTTAAACTATATTACTCTGTTGGCAGCAGATATAGCAAAACAATAGAATTGCTAAGAAAAAATTTCTTTGGCGAAAAGTAAAAGCGCAGACCATACGTTGATATGAAAGCTGAATTCTAAAACAAAAAGCGCAGAAGATCCGTTCTTATTTGATATACAAGCTGAATTCTGGAACAAAATATGTATGAAAATTTTCTGACAACAGAATCTCAAAGATATATAGCGATCGTGTTTCGGTTAGAATAAATAGCAAAAGAGGGGATCGGTTCAAAGCCACACGTTGGAAATAAATATATCTTTAAGATGTTGCCCAATGAAGTGTTCGTTGAATATACCGAAAGGGAAATCTTAGGGATTCTTGTTATTCCTAAGCGAATTGAAAAGTCATGTGTGCATTCAATTCGGAACATTTTGCGTATCAACTTCAGTAATTTTTTAGGATGTGTGAAACTCGAAAAGGAAACGTTAAGCTTGTATAATCATCTCCGTGGGAAGTTGTTGAAAAGATTAGATATACAAATGTATTATCAGGCAAGCAGAGAGATATACACGCATCACGTAGAATTTCACATACACAGACAAATATACATAGAAAGATATGTGTGTGTGGTGTATGTATATGTGTGTGTATGTGTGTATGTGCGTGCGTGTGTGTGTGTGTGTGTGTGTGTGTGTGTGTGTGTGTGTGTGTGTATGTGGTTGTGTGGTAAGTAGCTTGCTCCTCAACACATAGTTCCGGGATCAGCCTCAATGCATGTCACTTTGAGCAAGTGTCTTCTACAATAGCCACGGGTTAACCAAAACCTTCTGGGTAGATTTGGTAGACGGAAACTAGAAAAGGCCGGCGTAAATATATATATATAGAGAGAGAGAGAGAGAGAGAAAGAGAGGGGGAGAGAGAGAGACACACAGACAGAGACAGACAGGCAGACAGAAAGACAGACAGAGGCCAACTAATCTGATATGGGTCGATAACACCAGTAAACTGTTCACGGATGGAAAATCTTAAAACCAACAACAGAGTTATATTTATTATTAAAAGGAGTGTGGTTTCATATTTCGCTTATGTCGATTGTTTTAAAGAATCACCAGGATCCAGTCTTTGCAATTATATGTGTGTGCGTGTGCGTGCTTGCGTGCATGTGTGTGTGTGTGTGTGTGCATGTATATATGTATGTACATATGCATGTATATAAATAGGTATTTATGTATATATGTATGAAATCCTGGGTGCAACAAGGTCGTTACAACATGATCGAGTGCACTTAGAGCAACGAACTCAACGTCAGAAATTTGAGTGTTAATATGTTTAATCTATAAACACGAGTCCAACAAAATATACTTTGTTTCACCCAGGAGTGTGTGTGTGTGTGTGTGTGTGTGTGTGTGTGTGTGTGTGTGTGTGTGTGTGTGTG
>NC_068987.1:6333504-6335216 GCF_001194135.2 Octopus bimaculoides
AGCTAACGAGATCCTAAAGACTTAATAATAGTTATGTATGTGTTTTTTCGTGTTTTGTTCGAAAGGTAACTACTCCCGAAGAAGTGCCAAATGCCTAAATCCAATGGACCAGTCACTGGATAAGTTTGGCACAGAAATGTTAACATAGAGTGGTGAATAAATCGATATATCGAATTTGAAGTCTCTGTCTCTTTTGAATATGAAAATTTAAAAGTTTAAAAACCTTATAATATATATATATATATTAACCTTCAAAGCTGATGAAAAGGAATTTTGAACCACTTTTGAACCACTTTTGAACTTCAGATATCGATATGAATTAAATACATATGATTTATGTATATACATACATACATACATACATACATACATAATTGCACACTCACATGCATGCATTCATACATTCATATGTATATGTATGAATGTATGTATAAATGTATATATATATATAAATGTATATATACCGAGTAAGCACATAAATGTGAAACAAGGTGGAAAAAAGAGTACTCAAATACCAGAGGTAGAGTACTTTTAAATAAAGTATGTATATGCATGTATGTACATATACATATTTATATACATAAATATATACATACATAAAAAGATACACACACACACATACATACATACATATATACAACTATCTTTCTCAATTGGCCAGAAATCTTGAAATAAACTGAATGACATCCATCCATCCATCCATACATACATACATACATGCATACATACACACATACATACATACATGCATACATACACACATACATACATAGTGTCCATTTTGATGACAAATCAAATCCTTCTGATTCAAAAGATTGTCTACAGTAAGCTCTGATGAACATATTTTTTTTTTCATCTCCATAATATTCTTTAAGTTTGCTTTCTTTATCATAAATACTATCATACGAAATATTTTCATTTGCCGTTTAGTATCTATAAGATTCTTCGAAAAATACTTGAAAAATAGTCGGACCATAAATACGAGAAATGTTTCTGTGATTGTATACATTTTTTTCCTTGTTTTACAATGGAATAAGAATATTTCTCATGACAACACTTCCTTATTTGCTGTGGGAATATCATAACCGGGTCAAGATTATCTTTCATATCATTTATATTTTTGTTTCATATCGTCCACAACGAAGCTGTGTCTTTGGTTTAAGTTTCTGTCTTCCTGTGATAAAAAAAATTATAAACCCTTCCAACTTCTTCAACAAGGCGTCAGTAGTTTAAAATTTTATGATGTAGCTTTCTGAACAGTCGGTCTGAGTTCGAATCCCGGCGGACGCAGCCCTACATTTTTAAATGGCCGTTGCGCTACAGATATTCCTCTAGGCGAGAAGAAATTTCCGAAACAATACCCGACTTGTTGCATAACTTGAGCCTTTCCTCTTCTTTGCTTCTGGACTAATTGTCTTCGTAACGAGAGCCTTTGCAGTGTCGTGCAAGCTTTTATTGACTTTAAACTTTAATATCAAGGATAACATTATTTGTCACTGAGGGTCACTCAACCATGAGTTGACTAAATGTATGTATGTATGCATGGATGTATATATGAATATATTATGCGTGTATGTATGTGTGTATTCATTTACACGTGCACTTTTGGTGGTATACGTTCGTATGTTCAGCCGCACGTATCTGGGCGCGCGCACGTGTGTGTGTGTGTGTGTGAGTGTGTGTGTGTGTGTGTGTGTGTGTGTGTGTGTGTG
>NC_068987.1:6338362-6341476 GCF_001194135.2 Octopus bimaculoides
ATATATATATATATATATATATGCGTGTGTGTGTGTGTGTGTGTGTGTGTGTGTGTGAGAAAATCACTTCTAGCTGTTGGTTTGTTGAAAAAGCTTTTTATCTCCTACTTGGAGAATTCTGGATGTATCCTAGTTGGCTGCTGCTGCTGTTACTGCTGCAGTTGTTGTTACCATCATTCTTTGATGTCTGTTCTGTCTTCATCTGACAGATCTTTAAACAAAGGTCTTTTAACCATGACCGTCCTGTCTTTTAGTGTATATTAAAGTCCATATTCCACCACAGGGCCCCGTCCTTGTTGCGGTGATGTGGCCTCTGTGTCCCAAATACCCTGACGGTTATGCCACCGGATCAGAAGCAGTTAGTATTGTCTCCCATGCCGGATAAGTCAATGAATATGAACCACCTCTTCCCAGAGGTGAAAATGGGTTTGCATAGGGAATCGTTAGCTTTTCAGTCAGGGTAACAACGGAGTTTCGGATACTTATTAGGTATTTAAACCGCGTAGTTACAACTGGTTATATTACCAAATAGAGAGACTATGCGTTGCATTTCAGATCCTAGAAATAGAAATCATAATTTGTTTAAATCACGGTATTCTGTAAGTACATGTGTATCTTTTGTGTTTCTGTTTGTTTTTGCCTCCATTTTGTTTCCTCCCTCGTAACTTAGCGTCACGGTTTAAGATAATGATAGAATAAGTACCAGACAGACTTTAAAATGATACAAACTTGGGGACGCAGTCGAATAACTTAAAAGAGTAAAAGGTAAGAAAAGTAAAAATTTAATTCCGCAATTTTTAGTGGAGAAAGGGAGAGAGGCGTATTCTGAGAGAGACACACAGACAGACAGAGATTTTAATAAAGAAGTGTTTTGCAAATTCCTGTATTATGCGGATAATGGTAAAACAAACCTAATGCAAAATTTGATTACATAAGTAGCAAAGGCAACAATAAGGAAAGGTCAACATTGTTTCGGAATGATTGATATATCTTCTTTCTGTTTGACGTCAAGTTAAAGAATCTACAGAGTAATGCTACCTATATATAGCTGTCTACACAAGCAGCATGCTTATACATGGCTGTAGTTGCATGTGGCGGAAGAACCATAAATACATGTGCGCGCGCGCACGCACACACACACAAATATGTTTACGTAGATAAATAGATGAATAGGTAAGTAGGTTGATATATATGTATATATTTAGAATATGTACAATTACATGTAGTTAAATGAACATATACACATGGTTCTGGGTTCAGTCCCATTACGTGGCACCTTGGGCAAGTGTCTTATACTATAGCCTCGACCCAACCAAAGCCTAATAAGTCGATTTGCTAGATGGAAACTGAAAGAAGTCCGTCGTGTATGTATATATATATATATATATATATATATATATATATATATATATATATATATATATATATATATATATATATATATATATATATATATATATATACATACATTGTCTTGTATTCAAGATCCTCTGCATGACCTCCTGCAAGTTCAAAGCCAGGAATCTGATCTGTTAGGCCCTGCTGATAACTAATTCCACTCTTTGCTGCCGATGCTTTGATCTGTTGTCATTAAGGTTTTGTCTGTCTCCTACCCTTCGACCTGTCTGGCCTGGTAAGACCTGCCTGAAGATTTCTCTCCCTCCAGCATAGCTCTCTGGATCAATGGACCACACAGGCACTTCACTGCAACAAGGTACTTGTTGAATTGGCCGTTGACTACACAGTAGTTCTTCCGCCCTTTGACGGGTCTTGACACTGTGTCACACTGAATCTCCCCCGAGAACTACGTTAAGGGTACACGTGTCTGTGGAGTGCTCAGCCACTTGCACGTTAATTTCACGAGCAGGCTGTTCCGTTGATCGGATCAGCTGGAACCCTCGACGTCGTAAGCGACGGAGTGCCAACAACAACATTAGACTTCTAAGAAAAACAATTGAACATCATAAGACGCAGGACTTTACGCCTAGCAGAGAATTCTTGTCATTCTTTCCATTTTTCTATCTACACCTATCATAATTATTAAATACATATTAATCATAATTAATATATATAATAATTATCATATACACACGATTACTTGCCCTAACTCTCTCTCTCTCTCTCTCTCTCTCTCTCTCTCTCCCTCCCTCTTTCTAACTATCTATCTTTCTTTCTCTATTATTCTTGCTTTTCACGACAGCGTTCCATCTACTCATCCTTCCCCCCTATTCTGTTACGTCAAACAAGCTATCATTTCATTTCCCTTGTTTATTACTTGTTGCTTTCCGCCCTTTCTTCTCTTATCACGAGACTTCGTTTCATTCAATAGAATTACTCAATGAAAACAATATAACAAAGGAAATTAGCTAAATACGGTCAATGTTAATTTCAAGCTAATTCTAAAATAACCATTAAACGTTTGCGTATGTATATTAATGCATTTTTATATCGTCATTAACTCCCCTTTTTCCTTCTCTCTGTATACACAATGACACAGATGTAATACACTCATACACACATACATACATACATACATACATACATACATATATATGTGTGTGTGTGTGTGTGTGTGTGTGTGTGTGTGTAAGTACATATGAATATGTATATATATATATATAAATATATATGTGTGTGTGTGTAAACATGCATACGTTCATACACACAGACCCATATATAATATATATATATACATATATATACATAGAGAGAGGGGGAAAGGGGTGTAGAAAGGAGAGGGGGAAAGAGAGGCATCTGTGTATGTATGTAGGCGTCCGCACCAAAACGCGCTTACATTAAATGAAAGTGTGTATTTGTATCTCTCTAGACACTTCTCTGTTTTTTTAATTTTCATCTTTTCTCTCACTTCCTACATGTGTGCGTATAGATAGATATATATATATAAATGTATGTATATATATATATATAGCAAATGAAAGATACAAGATGGAATATACGAGAATTTATCATTAATCACGACAATAGTTTCGACACATCTGGCATCGATTCCTCTTGGGTGGGACACTAAACAACTGTTTCAGGAGCAGCCATTGGTACAGAAGTATGTATATGTATATATACATATATATATATATATATATATATATATATATA
>NC_068987.1:6342743-6344783 GCF_001194135.2 Octopus bimaculoides
GGATGGTGGCGAACCCTGCTGTATTCTTTCACCACAACTTTCTCTCACTCTTTCTTCCTGTTTCTGTTGTGCCTGTAATTCAAAGGGTCAGCCTTGTCACGCTGTGTCACGCTGAATATCTCCGAGAACTACGTTAAGGGTACACGTGTCTGTGGAGTGCTCAGCCACTTGCACGTTAATTCCACGAGCAGGCTGTTCCGTTGGTCGGATCAACTGGAACCCTCGACGTCGTAAGCGACGGAGTGCTAACAAACAAACTTTCACCCTTACATTCTCATTGTCCTCCTTCTCTCTCCCACTATGATACCAACAACGTATTTCTTTTTCTCCCTCCCTCTCGTCATATCAAAAGTAAAATTTTAAAAATGTGAATCTTAGGAACGAAAGAGTAAATCCATAATTTTAGTGGAAGACTAGGTACAGAAGCTGATGATGATGATGCTGATACAAGACCATCAATCAAAGAAAATGGTTTATCAGGAGGCGTTAATTAATATTAGCGGAAATTAAATTCTAAGATGCTCGTTTAAACTGCGTTCACAAGCAAATGTTTTCTTTCTTTTGATACGCGATTTGCTAAACATCAAGTTTCCATCAATAATGTCGCGGTAAATGATTTCCTAAACTTACAGTTTTTGTTTTGTCAAACACAAAGGAGCTCTGAAGACAGAAAAAAAAAAAACCAATACGTAGCGATAATAAAATCTGCAATGAAACGCTACTGGGGATGTAACCTGCTGAAAACTTGAGACTACCTTTGAATAGAATAGAATATACATTATTTACATTTGATGGATATTTGTCCTCATCTTATTCGTTGTTAACACAACGTTTTGGCTGATATACCCTCCAGCCTTCATCAGGTGTCTTGGGGAAATTTCAAACCTGGGTTCTCAATCCTAAGGTGTTTTTCGATATTGTTGTTGTTGTTGTTGTTATTATTATTATTATTATTATTATTATTATTATTATTATTATTATTATTATTATTATTATTATTATTATCCATGTCACTGCTTGGAATCGATCTCGGAATCTTGGGGTTAGTAGCCCGCGCTCTTAACCACTACGCCATATGCCCGTGGGCATAGCAATGGTTGGAGGATATATCAGCAGAAAAGTTGTGTAAACAACAAAGATGAGGACATCTTGTATGTATGTATGTATGTATGTATGAAGGCGCGTCGCTTAATGGTTTGGGCATTCGGCTCACGATAGTAAGGCCGAGAGTTCAATTCCCAGCGACGGCTCGTAGACCTGGGATCTCGTAAAGCAAGTCCTTGTAAAGTGAGGTATTATTGTATGCATGTGTGTGTGTGTGAAGGCGCGTGGCTTAGTGGCTAGGCACTCGACTCACGATCGTAAGGTCGCGAGTTCGATCCCCGGCGATGTGTTGTGTCCTTGAGCAAGACACTCTATTTCACGTTGCTCAAGTCCACTCAGCTGGCAAAAGTGAGTAGTACCTGTATTTCAAAAGGGCCAGCCTTGTCACATTCTGTGTCGCTGAATCTCCACACGTGTCTGTGGAGTACTCAGCCACTTGCACGTTAATTTCACGAGCAAGCTGTTCCGTTGGTCGTATCATCTGGGATCCCCGTCGTCGTAATCCACGGAGTGCTCCTGATGTATGTATATATGTATATATGTATGTACGTACGTATGTGTGTATGTAAGTTGGCTAGTTAGGGAAGGCGGTATGTGTGTGTGAGAGAGAGAGAGAGAGAGGTAGAGAGAGAGCGGTAGAGAGCGTGAGAGTAGGGGTGGCAGGTTACTGGCGAGTGAAGCGTGTATATGCACGTGAAGTAATTAGCCTTCAACTAATATAGATTATATAATCAACTCCCTTTTAACAGTTTGGATTCTTTACATAGTTTGCAGACTGCTTTGATCTTTGCATAAACATAAACAAAATCACACATACACACACTCTAACAAATAAACACACACACACATACAATAATACATACAGATATATACACGGAGAGAGAGAGAGAGAGAGAGAGAGAGAGAGAGAGAGAGTGTGTGTGTGTGTGTGTGTGT
>NC_068987.1:6345254-6345679 GCF_001194135.2 Octopus bimaculoides
CACACACACACACACACACACACACACACACACGAAGATATAGATAGATAGATAGATAGATAGATAGATAGATAGATAGATAGATAGATAGATAGATAGATAGATAGATAGATAGATAGATAGGCAAACAAGAAGATAGACAGGCAGGCAGGCCGGAAGGCAGGCAGGCAGGCAGGCAGGCAGACAGCAAAATACAGGAGGATCAGTTATTTTATTCAACATATTCCCCCTCTCAGATTCACACAGTTATTGCAGGGGTCCTTCGGTGTTTCCAAGCCCTGTAAAAGAACTCGGAAGGTTGGGCTTCCAGCCAGGTCTTTCACGGTACCCTTAAAGTCAGGAGCTTTTCAGTACCCCCACGTATATATATATATACATATACATACATACACACACACACACACACACACACACACACACACACA
>NC_068987.1:6347569-6351285 GCF_001194135.2 Octopus bimaculoides
ATATATATATATATATAGTGTCTTTGGCGTACCTTAACAACTTACATTTCACTGTTAAGCACCTGTGCCTGCGCCAGTAAGCTTCATTTTCGGGGGGAAAAAATATGCTGCTCTGCGTAATAAAATCAATTGTCAAAAATTGCACAGTAAATAATAGTATCAACAGCCCAGTAGATATTTCCCCCGAGAAAAGTGCTAAAACCATGAATTGTTACCATCAAAGGAAAATCAATTGCAACAGTGTTAACACACAAAGAATTCAACATAACTCACCACAAGATTCAAAGAGAGGGGAGTTAATTCACTTCTGAAATCAACAAGCTACTAAATGAAAGAACGATTATATTATGAGCCAATAGAAAAACCTTCTGAGATTGATGTTAACTGTGATCGATGAATTTACTAAAGAACATCTACCGCAAATTGTAGCTTCCACATTTTGGACATTGGAATGTCTTAATGTATTGTTTGGCAATTGCCGTTTGTAACAGACAGGAGTATCTGAAATCGATGGAAATGATAACGACTAAAATGGATTAACTTCATCGAAAAGACATCGATAGGCTGCTGGAAAATAACGGTGAATTGAATAGTATCATTTGAGGAAAAGATGGTAATATATTCACGAACCGGCAACTACGGTTTTTTTTCTGACAGACTATCCAAAATCTACGAGACCTGATGATAGGAAATACAACATGTACACTAATACCTCTTGAACACAAACTACTGGCGGTAAGTCAAAAGCTTTGCAGTCGAAGGAAATTACAAGGCAGTGGAACTATCAACAGTAATGTTTAAAAAACAGAAAAAAGAAAGAAATAGTACACATTCTCTGCACTTTCTCCTTTACTCTTTGAGGGAAAATTCAAACTTTGACATCCGGCTTAGCTTAATTTTGAAAGGATTGTCTCCTCTGTTAGAGCTGACCATCGGGAGCAAACCACGTGTGTCAACAGCAACTTTTCATAAAACTGCAAATCGTATCATGAAGAGCCATATTAACTAGATTGCAAATACTCTCCTGGGTTATCTGGAGCAGGGGTTTTCAAACTGTGGTCCGCGGACCACAGGGGGTCCGCAAGGACGAGACAGGGGTTCCGTGGACAGCAAATACTTTTTATGGGCAATTTGATTTTATATATGTTTTTTAATCGAAATCTTTTA
The DNA here is from genome assembly GCF_001194135.2 of Octopus bimaculoides. NCBI lineage: Eukaryota > Metazoa > Mollusca > Cephalopoda > Octopoda > Octopodidae > Octopus > Octopus bimaculoides. Next base: position 6,348,737 of record NC_068987.1, read on the forward strand.
ATTGACAATAAACCTATTTGTTAAATACTGTTAAATAGATAAATGTAAAAATATATGTTAATTTAAGCAAATATTTATGTATAAATTTCATAAGCGTTTATAAGTTTGAAAACCCCTGCTCTGGAGTCATTCTGCCGTCATTCTGAATTGTGACATCTGGTCTCTAAATAAGTAGCAAATTATGATTAAATTAGCTACAGAGCGGAAATACATACATACATACATACATACATACATACATAAATACATACATACATACATACATACATACATACATACATACATACATACATACATACATATGTGTTTACGTTGTTGGTGCTATGTTTCTGATTGGAGTTTCTTAAAACCAGAAAACCTACATCAATCCATATAAAAATATGGAATTTTCTTTCTCAAAGTAAAAGTCTTTATGCCTTCCCTATTTCATATTTATGTATTTAAATGTCCAAATTGTAGTTTTCAAACATCCAGTGTAGCATAACAACGAAATAAACAGTTCTATCCAAGCAATTTCAGCTTTAAACTATAGATTAGTTAGGAAGGCAATCAACATGTTACGATATTTGTATGGATTTCTATTAATATCCGTTCTTCTGTGTGACTTACGCTGTATAGAAAAATGTAAAACACCTGGCAGTACGTTTAACGGACTAGCGGTTTTTTTGGGATTGCTTGTTTGCTTGGGGATTTTCTTTGTTTTTTTTATTTTTGCTCTTTTATTCAAGGTTAATGTTTTATGAATGACTTACGAACGTTGTGTGCTGATTCAGGCATAGATTTAGCGTCGAGTGAAACTTGAAACAGGATCTTGCGGATTAATGAGAAGAAAGCACTCTCGGATTACCTTGACGAATGCGTACGTGTGTATGTATGCATGTATGTATGTATGTATGTATGTATGTATATATGTATGTATATATGTATGTACACATACATGCATATATTTCAGAACCACGCCAGCACCTATAAGAATGTGTATAATATATGGTGTATGGATGTCAGGAAAATGTTTTGAGTAGGCACGTGATTTAGTGGTTATGGTATTCGTCCCGATATCGTAAGGTCGTGAGTTCGATTCAAGGTAACGTGCTGTGTTCTTAAGCAACATAATTTATTTCACGTTGCTTCAGTGAACACAACTGGCAAAAATGAGTTGTACATGTAATTCAAAGGGCCCAGTCTTTGTTACATTCTGTACCAAGCTGAATCTCCCCGAGATCCTCGTTAACGGTACACTTGTCTGTGGAGTGCTCAGCCACTTGATTGTAAATTTCACGAGCAGACTGTTTCGTTGATCGGTTCAACTGGAACCCTCGCCGTCGTAACCGACGGATTGCCAGTGCTAGTTTATCGCGTGTGATACACAGGAGAGACAAAGGGTTAACATGAAGTTCCAAAAGCGAAAAGAACACAATTGAAACAGAAAATTGCGATGTTTTGTCATTTATGTATTTGATTATCATTTGTTGGGACAGGAGGAATGGTAAGTGCCCTTCACTTTGGCAATATCTCCAAGATCCCGAAAGTGATGCTATTTCAATACACGTACTGCAGTAACTGGCCTATCAACAGTGTATATACATTAAGTATGATACATACATGGTTATTTTAATTAAATACTACTTTAATTGCGTATACCCGATTTCTATTCAGCCGGGTAGCTATTCGCAACAACAGTGAGTGTTTTATTTACTTTTTCCTATATCAGAAGCGACGAATTTTCTTCCAAGTATGTGGCTAACTGCGTGTACGTGCCATTAAAAATGTCCACAAAGATCAAAATGCGTCTTGGCTATCGCTGGCTGTTCTTGAGACGTATTTTCGTCTCTCTCTGATATTTATTGTTTTAACACAGTACGTCCATAAGAGATCTTATCTTAGAAGAAATACTGCTGTAACAGTATTTGCCGAACAAATACAGCCGTAGACTATCGAAAGTCTATATACATTAAGTATGATCCATAAATGCCTATTTAAAATCTATATACATTAGGTATGATCCATAAATGTCTATTTAAAGTGAATACAAAACTAGGTTTTGCAACCTCTGATATTTGGTCATCACCACAAATCCATGGCGTTGCCATAACGGCATTCCAACGTCTAGACTTTCCTTTCTAAGGTGTAAAAATAGCTGAATCCAGAACTACTGACTTACGGAACAGCTTCTCTGAGTGTGGTTTCTCTTCAGGTATCGTTTTTGTTGATGGAGATAAGGAAATATAGAATTCGACCTCGTCAGTTTCGGAGTTCTTCCAAAGGTCATTAGCCTCTTCAGTTTCTTCGACTGAAGAGGAGGAGATGAAAGAAATAGTGAAAACAACAATAATAACAATTGTAATGATGATGACGTACATGATGATGATGATGAAGACAGCAACAACAACAACAACAACAACAACAACAACAACAATAATAATAATAATAATAATAATAATAATAATAATAATAATAATAGTGATGATGATTTCTTTATTCATTGATTTCTTACATAGGTACAAGGCCAAGAATTTTTCGTGGGAGGGAACATTCGATTATATCGATCT
>NC_068987.1:6352131-6354098 GCF_001194135.2 Octopus bimaculoides
ATATATATATATATATATATATATATATACACATGAGACAGACGAACAGGGAGAGGGATAAAGTTATGAGGAGATTTCAAGACCTAACTCCTCCAAGCAATATATCGATTAGTCCTCTTGCCAATCCAGCTTGATAGCAGCCGTCAAAATCATTCTCGAGACGAAAACCAAATTGTATGATAGTAGACTTCTCTTATTGATTATTGATTTAAAATGCCTATTAATTTTTTGCACTAAAAACGAAGATTCTCGATCTAATTGATTATGTGTGTGTGGCTGTGTGTATGTGCATGTGTGTGTATTTGTATGTGTTTGTGTGTGTGTGTATGTGTGTATTTGTGTGATATTTATGTTCAAAAGAATGTAAAAAACGGTAATAACATTGTGACCATGAGGAGGAGGAGGAGGAGGAAGAGGAGGAGGAAGAGGAGGAGGAAGAGGAGGAGGAAGAGGAGGAGGAAGAGGAGGAGGAAGAGGAGGAGGAAGAGGAGGAGGAAGAGGAGGAGGAAGAGGAGGAGGAAGAGGAGGAGGAAGAGGAGGACGTTGATGATGATGATGGTGATGATGATGGTGATGATGATGATGATGATGATGACGACGACGACGACGATGACGATGACGATGTCGATAATGATGATATTGATGCCGATGATGATGACGATGTTGAAGAAGAAGAAGAAGAAGAAGAAGAAGAAGAAGAAGAAGAAAAAAAAAAAGAAGGAGAAGAAGAAGAAGAAGAAGAAGAAGAAGAAAAAGAAGAAGGAGAAGAAGAAGAAGAAAAAGAAGAAGAAGAAGAAGAAGAAGAGAAGAGAAGCGGACTGTGTAAACATTCCATCCCCCTCCCAACACAGCAGCATTTGTGCACAAATATGTTCACACGTGCACGTGCATGCGCATGCGTTCCGCATGCGCAAACGCAAACACCTACACACACGCTCATGCCTGCACGTGCGCACGCATCACACGCCTGCGCAGGACCAAGCATAGCGTTCAGGTATACGAACCCCACCATTCGTCCAAATCCGACCGCACATACACAATGACACGTGCACTTCAAAATAAACAAACAGAAACAAACGCGCAGTTAGGAGCGCTTATTGTTCTCCGTCGGTTTCGACGATGAAGGTTCCCGTCGATCCGATCAACGGAACAACCTGCTCGTGAAATTAACGTGCAAGTGGCTGAGCACTCCACAGACACGTGTACCCTTAACGTAGTTCTCGGGGAGATTCAGCGTGACAGAGTGTGACAAGGCTTGTCCTTTTGAAATATAGGTGCTACTTATTTTTGCCAGCTGAGTGAACAGAAGCAATGAGAAATAAAGTGTCTTGCTCAAGGACACAACGCGTCGCCGGGAATTGAACTCACGACCTTACGACCGTGAGCCGGATGCCCTAATCACTTAAGCCAAGTGCCTTCACTTATATCCACACGTGCAGAAATGCAGTTGCGTAGCTAGTGAAATCATGGGTGCAAGAGGGGACGGGCCGCCGCGGGAAATGCTTTTTTACGAGGTGGCACGTTTGGGTCTTCTGTATAAACCTGTATATGCTTGAGGACCCGGTTTCGAGGCACACACCGTAGCTATGTCAGTGTGCAAATATATAAGCAGGGGAAACATACATACACTTTCAAACAGCTTAACGAACACATACTAATACAAATAATCTTTTCTATTATAGGCACAAGGGCTGAAATTTGGGAGAGGGAGACAGTCGATGAGATCGACCCCAGTACACAACTGGTACTTAATTTATCGACGCCCGAAAGAATGAAAATCAGCTCTACAGGGCTACCCTTTAACTCAGTCGAAGTCGTACGGATCTCCTCTTCATTTTGAAATACTGCGTTAGCCGGGATCCTGCGTTTCATGCCTATGAGACAATAGCCAGAACTATAATTTTTCTTACAATCTCTCTCTCTCTCTCTCTCTCTCTCTCTCTCTCTCTCTCTCTCTCTCTCTCTCT
>NC_068987.1:6358780-6361383 GCF_001194135.2 Octopus bimaculoides
GACGGGGCGGGGCAGGGTCAAATCGATTATATCGATCTCAGTACTTCATTGTCACGTCATTTCATCTACTTCGAAAAGGACGAAAGGGTAAGATGACTTCGACGGGATTTGAACTCGGAACGCAAGGCTCTTGAAGAAATGCTATTGAGCATTTTGTCCGACATACTAAGAATTTTTCCAGCTCGCCATCTTCGTCTATTTATTGGCAGATTCTATTTCACGTTTATTGCAATGTATCTCGTAACAATGCATTTTCTGCTGGAGTCAACAGCACTGTAATTGTTTGTGGAATATTGCCCAAGGATTCGGGTTAGTAGAAACATCTTATATTGTAGACAGACGTTCTGTTGCTGAGTTATATTTCATCTCATGAAATTTACGCTCTGTTAGCAGCTTTTATATAATTTCCATTGTCTTTTGCTCTTCTCAACAAACATTGTTCATGTTGCTGTCGGCCAAATCTGAAGGTGTAGAGAGCTATAATCAATGTTTCGTTTACTCTTTTACTCTTTTACTTGTTTCAGTCATTTGACTGCGGCCATGCTGGAGCACTGACTTTAGTCGAGCAAATTAACCCCAGGACTTATTCTTTGTGAGTCTAGTACTTATTCTATCGGTCTCTTTTGCCGAACCGCTAGGTTACGGGGACGTAAACACACCAGCATCGGTTGTCAAGCGATGTTGGGGGAAACAAACACAGACCCATAAACATATACATATACATATATACGATGGGCTTCTTTCAGTTTCCGTTTACCAAATCCACTCACAAGGCTTTGGTCGGCCTGAGGCTATAGTAGAAGACACTTGCCCAAAGTGCCACGCAGTGGGAACGAACCCGGAACCATGTGGTTGGTATGCAAGCTACTTACCACACAGCCACTCCTGCGTTTATTTATGTATTTATCTGTTCATTGCATAATATATTTAGGTCTCCATTATCGATTACAGGTTAAATCTGAGGATTTCTATGTCTCCTTTTTTTTTTTTTTCAGATAAGCAGCTTGATCCATTAGTGAACAGTAAACGGCGTTGAAAGAGCGTCAAGTTATAGTTGAGAAAAATTTAACTGATATGGAAGACCGGAAACCATCTGAATATTGGAAAAGAGTTGCCTGTATCTGGAGGATTCTTGCCGGGTATCAAAATGCCGACATCATGACTGCTACTCAATGGACTGTGAACACTGTAAAACTATAAGACGTGACATGGTCAGCTGCTGCGAAAACTACGAAGCCGTGGCCAGCAGGAAGGACACAGTAGGCGTTCTGACTGCATCCGCCCGCCGGAATTTATTCGGGGCCTTACGCTCATTTCAGATTAATTAATTAATTTAACGTCACCCTTTCAAAGCCCAGCCAGGCTCATGGGCCCGGTTTCCCGGTTTCTATGGCGTATGTGTTCCACCCAGCTGGACGGGACGCCAGTCCATTGCAGCGTTACTCAAGAAACAGGAAGGCCACAGTCAAATGACTGAAACAAGTAAAAGAGTAAAAGAAATATGGTGAAAAGCGACACATCAACTATTCGAGAGTTCAGTATCCTGATCAATGATGCAATCGCGCGCTAACGGCTGTAATGTAAACCATGAACCAATCCATGCTGTGTTATATATATTCACACGGTCACTGCGATACTTTGGAGTTTAGTAACACCTAAGAGAAACCTTGACCGCTGTATTGATATCAGAACTTTAAAATTCCTTACGTGTTACGAGATCTGTCGAAACTGTTTTGAAGAATGTCTAATTTAATTCGTTATTTTGACAACATTACTGTAAATAGAGATCTTGGAGAACCCGATACAGAATCAATGACCTTTGTACAGAGACAAGAAGAACGACAGTAGCGAGTGGAATGGTTTTGGTTGTTTTGGTTGGTTGTGTTATTTATTGTTATTGAAAAAGAAGTTTTGTTGAGAGGTTTTTGGTGCAAGTGGAAAGTCAACAAAAATGATTTTTTTTGGAAGCGACGTGAGGGTAGAAGGTTGGCGACGGCGCAGGATGGCTGTGGTGGTGGTCATGCGGTAGCGGAAGTAAAGGTAGTGGTGACGGTGGTGGTGATAGAAGTTGTAGTCATGGAGGTCATGGAGATCATGACAGTCGTGGTGGTGGTGGTGGTGGTGGTGGTGGCGATAGTAACTGCTGTGATAGGAACGGTAGTGATGGTGGAGGGGAGACGCGATAATAGCGGTCATAGTGTTGGTAATAGTGTTGGCTGTTAGGTCTGCAATGATGGTTTGGTGTTGATGTTGGTGTTGGCAGAATTGTTACTGCGCCGGGCAAAATGCTTAGCATCATTTCGTCCGTCTTTACGTTCTGAGTTCAAATTCCACCGAAGTCGACTTTGCCTTTCATCCTTTCACAGTCGATTAAAAAAATGTACGACTCGAACACTAGAATCACCTCACCCGAAATTACTGGCCTTGAGCCAAAGTTTGAAAATCAATATTAAAATTTTTATGAGTTCCGCACCTAATAAGGAATAAAGAGGTTACTCAACTACATTGATATTATTTGTGGAAACACCCAACATGAAATTCGGGATTTACAAAAGCCAATGGACGACAGCAATATCAAACGCAGCATTGTGAAATTCATTTCG
>NC_068987.1:6361602-6362582 GCF_001194135.2 Octopus bimaculoides
TCAGCAACTGAAATATTCTGAAATATTTTCTAGCTTAAAAGGGAAAAAGCTTGATCTTTGTGATGTTGTTAAAGTAATGCAATTCACCATGATAGATCGCTAACCACTACACACATTTTTTTCTCTCCTTGTTTCTTTCTGTGGAAGAGTGTAGGCTCGAAACGTTAAAGACTTTTTCAATTCCCGAGCGTTATACTAATACATCCATTTGTTGTCTACACCACCTGTCTTCGTCTGTTGTTTTTTTGTGAATTCTCCCTAATGCGATTATATATGGGGAGTTCACGAAGAGAGGATGTCCAATAGTCTTTCAATATGGCCATCCACCCTCCAACTAGCTGTATACTCATTATCAAACGTATTTCCTAACTACTTAAAGGAAATCATCATATACACGCCTGTTTTATACACGTGACAGTAATTAACATTTATGCATACAACATATATACTTATCTACATCTATAGAAAATCCGTATATTTTATGAGCTAACATATATGTATACATAAATCTCCTTTTCTCTCTATATATGTGTATGTGTGTATAAATACATACAGACATAAGTCTCATGTAAATATATATGTGTGAGAGAATGTATGTGTGTGTGAGTGTGTGTGTATGTGTCTGTGTGTGTATGAGAGTGTATGGGTGTGTATTCATATAAATCTGATACCGTGTATGCTCAACCTTGTCGCTTATTTAAAGTACTTATATCTTAGACATGGTCTTCTGTTTCTTATGGCTTAAATAGCAAAATATGTGCATCATAATTTCCTTTTATTATTTCCCTCTCTTCTTAGCTTTATCTTTTGGTTGAGGATATGCTCCGCCCGATGATGTAATTCCGATCTGCAGCACTTGAGGCATTGCCCACACACACATACACACACACACGCACACACTCACAAACGTTACACATACGCACACATTCACTCCCACACATGCCGATTAATATATATATATATATATATATATATATATA
>NC_068987.1:6363589-6364276 GCF_001194135.2 Octopus bimaculoides
AAGGCTGGCCCTTTGAATTACAGGTACAACAGAAACAGGAAGAAAGAGTGAGAGAAAGTTGTGGTGAAAGAGTACAGCAGGGTTTGCCACCATCCCCTGCCGGAGCCTCGTGGAGCTTTAGGTGTTTCCGCTCAATAAACACTCACAACGCCTGGTCTGGGAATCGAAACCGCGATCCTACAACCGCGAGTCCGCTGCCCTAACCACTGGGCCATTGCGCCTCCACATACACACACACACGCGCACAGCACATACACATTCTTTCCTATTCTTATGTAAGCAGGCATCACCACATATCTATATTTATATAAGTTTGTGTATCTATAGATCTTTTTTTTTTCTTTTCAATTCTCTCTGCGTATTGACATTTCCACTCTGTCGAACAACTAACAAATTTTGAACACAATCGTACTCCGTCTTGACAAATAGCCTCCGAACTAGTCTCCGCAGATCACCAACACCCCCATATGCTTTTTCCGTGTGTATCAACTTGCTTCCCTCGATGAGCAGTCGAGACCAGTTTTATTTTAATATTCATTAATCAAACGATGCCAACAATTTGATCAGACGTGGCATGCTCCCTAACGGCTACATTATTTCTGTAAAACGATGTATGTATGTGTGTATGTATGTATGTATGTATGTATGTATGTATGTATGTATGTATATATGTACGTATATATATAT
>NC_068987.1:6366672-6370792 GCF_001194135.2 Octopus bimaculoides
ATATATATTGCAAATGTGTACATAAATACCGGTAACTATATGTATGTATATGTATACACACACACACACACACACACACACACACACATATATATATATATATATATATATATATATACATATATTTACATATATATATATAGATGTATACACATACATACATAGAGACACACACTCACACACATAAACTTTGAAAGGCCGTATGTGTGTGTACAATTGTGAATGCGTGTGAGTAGGACTAGAGTGACAGAATGTGAATGACAATGATAATCTTTTTTCCGTTTCACACAAGATTAAATGTATTAATGGAAATGTAACGCAGGACATACATTAGAGCACATTTCCATTATCTAAGACACATCGCTTCGTACATTAATAATTAATATGTCTGACCTAGCTGTCAGTGAAGCGTTATTTATGCAGATCAGATTTACCGATTTAGTGAAGTTGTTATTTATAGTGTTTCCATAGATATGCATAGGAATTATTTTTTCCAAAGATAAAGGCCAGAATATGATTTATTTTAAGAGGGTTCCACCAAGGACCGAAACCGATCCAAGTTATCTCTTTTTTCAGTCCAATGATAGTATTTATTATATTTGTCTGGGATGTGACGGCGTACTAGGAGAATCATTAGCACGCGGGACGAAATGCTTGGCGGTATTTCGTCTGTCTTTACGTTCTGAGTTCAAATGCTGCCGAGTTCGACTTTGCCTTCATCCTTTCGGTTTCAATGAAATAAGTAGTAACTAGATAATTGACTAGAACCTTCTTCCAAATTTTCAGGTTTTGTGCTTATCACAGAAAGGATTATATTTGTCCAGCATATTGGGCGGTCGGGCGAAATTCTTAGCGGTATTTCGTCTGTCTTTACGTTCTGAGTTCAAATTGCCTTTCGGGGTCGATAAATTAAGTACCAGTTTCATACTGGGCTCGATTTAATCGACAGGCCCCTCCCTCAAAATTACGAATATGTCCAGCATATTTGTTTATATATCGCAGCGCCAGCTTGCATTGCTTTAGAAGTTATGAAGGTTGATGGATAAAGCTTCCACTCGAGTCGTATACACTCGTAGGGCCGGTTTCCCGGATTCTCTGGCGAATATACTCCCCGCTGGATGGGAGGCTGGTCCGTCGCAGGAATACTTATTTTTGACAGCTGAATGACCGGTCGGATGCAACGTGAAATGAAGTGTTTTTCCCAACAACACTATGCATCAGCTGCCCCAGGAATCGAAACCATAATTTTACGATCATGAGTCCAACACCCTATCCACAGAACCACAGGCTTCCACTTAAGAAGGTATACTCTACAGTATAGTTCCGCTACCCAATAATGTACTGCTGACTCGTGTATGTCAGATACTAAAGCAATGGCAATCCTGAGTGGTAATCCCGATTCTTTAAAAAGGGAAAGAACAAGAGAGGGTGCTCTAATTATAGAGAAATCTCCTTGCTGAGTACCTCCACCCCACCTTGGTAAAATCTACGCTGGGTGTCTAGGAAAATGATGGAGGGAAATTGTTGAGGTCAAGCTAGCTGGTGAGCAATGAGGTTTTCGTCCTTATGCGACTGTGGAGGCTTCGCTGCTGTGAGACGTAATTTTGGTGTCAATGAATCTACCATTTGTTCCATTTACAAAGTGTATGGAGATGATTCATGTATCACTCTTTCGTATATCTCACTGTTGTTTTTTAAACCAAAACACCGTGATAAACGAGGATAGAGGTATTAACCCATAATATATCTTGAAACAATTTGGTGGAGAAAGGGAAACAAAGCGTGTACTTGGTTCTTGTATTTTGTGGGACTTGTCATGTGCAGCCGTGATCCACTCATGGAGCCCGTACATGAAATTGCCGCACGATAGAAATAGCAGCCAAATATCCGTCAAAATTACCTTACTATCTTTAAAATTGAATGAACACAGTAACGATGTAGTTGCTGATACACAAAAAAGGCATGACGGTCATTGCTAGAACGCCTTTGATGACAAGCCTGCATAATTAGAGCTGACTTGGAATTTAAAAAGAAGGCGTATTAGTGGGCGTGTGTGTGTGTGTGTGCGTGTGTGTGCACTTGAGCATGGTTATACATGTACTCGAGCGTGAGTGTGTGAGTGTGTGGAAGTGGGGTACTCGTGTTTTTGTAGGTATGATGTAAAAATGTTTGTTCAGTGGGTGGGAAACACTTGTTCATTAGGAACTTCCTGTGTACTGGGAGAAGACCACAGGAGACTGTCCCAGTGTAACCACCCTTTCTAAAAAAGACACGACTAGATCGTCATGTGACTTCAATCACACACGGGTGGGCAACTTTGCATAGTCATAAAACCACCGGAAATGATAGCAAAAATTTATAGACAAAAAAGATGAAAAGATTTTTGAAAACGTTGTGTGTGATAAATTCTGTTTGTTACACAATATTCGACCGATCGCAGCGGGGCATTTCTTTTGATTTCTTCATTGATGAAAGAGTTTGTTCTTCTCTGTTGAGACAGTTAGAGACTGTGATGTCACGGTGACTTCTAAGCGTAAAATATTTTCAGATATACATTTTAAAAGTATTTAATCCTCAGAACTTTAAATGGGATGGTCGCTATTGACCGGAAATAAATTTTACTGATGTAAAATACACTCCGCCATTATATATTTTGTTACTATTATATTACGTCATTCATAACACTTTTTAAAATGTATCATTGTTTATCCTTGTGGCCAATAATGAATACAATATTGCTTTCAAATTTTGACACAAGGCCAGCAATTTATGGAGAGGGAGATTGTCGATTACATCTACTCCAGTGTTCAAATGGTACTTATTTTATCGACCCCGAAAGGATGAAAGGCGAACTCGATCTCGGCAGAATTTGAACTCAGAACGTAAAGATAGACGAAATGCCGCTAAGATATTACACATCATGCTAACGATTACTTAATTTTTGAGATTGGTCAAGTTCATTTTTAGTATTCTCGTTTATGAGAGCAATCGAGTTTATTTCAGATATTCTCATTTTAAAAATCATCGGCTACTCGTTGAGAGGACTTTGGTGTTGCCTTGGCGGAGGTTTGCGCTTTCTGAATGCATTTGTTATTATTATCATCATCATCATCATCATCATTATTATTATTATTATTATTATTATTATTATTATTATTATTATTATTATTATTATTATTATTATTATTATTATTATTATTATTATTATTATTATTATTATTATTATTATTATTATTATTATTATTATTATTATTATTATTATTATTATTTAAGCGGCGAGCTGGCAGAATCGTTAACACGCCGGACGAAATGCGTAACGGTATTTCGTCTGCCGCTACATTCTGAGCTCAAATTCCGCCGAGGTCGATTTTGCCTTTCATCTTTTCGGGGTCGATAAAATAAGTACCAGTTGAACACTGGGGTCGAAGTAATCGACTCACCCCCACCTTCCTCAAGCTGCCTTTGTGGCAAAAAATTTAAATAATAATAATTATTATTATTATTATCATCATCATCATCATCATTATCATTATTATTATTAGTAGTAGTAGTAGTAATAGTAGTAGTATTTTTAAGAAAAACATCGTTTTAAATCTGCCTTTATGATAATTTTTGTGAAATTTGTTTATGTCAGAAAGAATAGTGATTAACAATTCATGAACAGTTTTCAGTTACTAAATGTCATAGTTCGCTCAGCTGATAAGATATGGATATTTAATAGACGAATGGTGATAGTTAAAACTAGTGTAAAGCAGTCGCTGCACAGGAAAATATCTAATGATTGCAAAGTATAAGCTTTTAATGTCACGAGAAGATGAGAATATTGACGTTTCGAGTAACGACCTTCATTAAAGGGAGAGAACGTTGTTTTTAATATGGACCATTATCAGTCATCACTATCGGCAATACTGCCATACTACCACTACCACCACCGTCACAATCACGACCACTATCACCCCCACCCCCCCATCCACACACACACCTTAATGTTACGTTCATCACTTTTAACACCCCACCTTAACAAGAATCACTGGCATCATCAACGATAATATAACCACAGTTATCTTCACTTTTTCTACCACATATATGTATATATATATATATGTGTGTGTGTGTGTGT
>NC_068987.1:6371026-6378684 GCF_001194135.2 Octopus bimaculoides
GAAATGTAAAAAACATTTTCATTTTCCCGGGTGTCAAACTACTACACTTGCTTTTCTGTTCATACATCTGTCTTCGTCTTTTGTTTTTCTATAAATTTCAACTACATATATATATGTATGAATATATTATCCAGCAATTCCGGTTAATGCGAACGAGCCTGATAGGTGTAAAAGACTAACTGGCATCTCTTGTCAAGAGTACAGTCGACAGTCAGATCGCTGATGTTTGTTGTGCTCTCCGCTGTCATTATCTGGTTGCTGTTATTCTGTGTGTCTGTGTGTTTTGCAGAGTTGCTTCATTTTTTCCTTTAACTTAGAAATGGAGAAAGACAGTGATAGATATTTTTTTTTTTTTAAAGTCATTTGGAGCTAGAAATAAAGCGGAAAAATGTGAAATTCTTCGAGCAGGCATGTGTCTTATGCGAAATCTGTGAAAAACCCGACTGACAGAATCTGTGATGAGCCCCAAGATTCCACAGAACCTCGTGGAGTTTTTGGTGTTTTCGCTCAATAAACACTCACAATGCCCGGTCTGGGAATCGAAACCACGATCCTATCACCGCGAGTCCGCTGCCCTAACCACTGGGCCATTGCGCCTCCACTGACTAGATATATTCATAGCTGAACAAACATAGAAACGAAATCTCTGCCGCTGCTTATCGTGCAGCTGCTCCTACTGCTGACATTGTTGCTGCTGCTGCTGCTGCTCGGACGATCAACTTAGCTTTGCAGACGTTTAAGAACCGTATTTATAGAAACATTCATACATTATTCTCTGTTACAGTATTTTAGATGATAGAAATCTTTCTTTGTGTCATCGATTATTGTGACAAGAACTCCTGTAAGCTCTTTCACAGTGGACATGATAAATCTAGTTTTGATGTGGTTTTATCTTATTAAAAAATATCCGATGTTCTTTAAGATGTACTTTTGATATTAGATTTGTAGCTAATATTGCGAGCTGATTGAATCGTTAGCACAACGGACAAAACGCTTAGCGGCATTTCGTTCGGGTCTTTACGTTCTTAGTTCAAATTCCACCGAAGTCAAATTTGCCTTTCATTGTTTCGAGGAAGATAAGATAAATACCAGTCAAGTAATGGGGTAATTGTGGAGGCACATGGCCAAGTGGTTAGAGCAGTGGACTCGCAGTTGAGGGATCGCGGGTTTGAATCTAAGACCGAGCGATGTGAGTATTTATGAACGAAACGCCTAAGCCTCACGCGGCTCCGGCAGAAGGTAATGGTGAACTTCTACTGACTCCTTCGCCACAACTTTCTCTCATTCTTTTCTCCAAGAATCGAAAGTACAATCATGAGTACAACATCCTAGCCACTGCTAATCCACGTGCCGTCACAATAACAACTCTACTGATCATCTTTCGCCTTTCAAAACATCTAGACATCACTGATAATCTCGTACTGGTACATAAAAAAACAAGCGACTTCTCCTCTGTTTTCTCTGTAAATAAACTTTAACCTCGTTCTTTCATATTTCTTGCATTCATGAGCGTTTGTGGTGAAGTGTACATGCATACTCAGTCACGTGTTCTCACGCATTACATCTCCGAATATACCATCTTTCCCTACTAAGCAATTTTCTTCTCCTGCTTGCCTTATGTATATGTGTACATACATTTACACACACACGTACGCTTCCCCCATTATCTATCTATCTATCTATCTATCTATCTATCTATCTATCTATCTAACTTTCTTTCTAGCTGTATATGTATATATATATATATATATATATATATATATAGACACGACACGTTGTCATAAGTATTAAAGTTCCATATCTATGCTACATTAAACTGCCATACTCCGATACAGCTCGCTCGGTTGCGTATAATGTTACGTATATTTGGAGTTTTGTAGTCAGGCTATGACGTAAGGATTGAAATTTCATATGTGTGTGTGTGTGTGTGTGTGTGGATGGTAATTCTTTATGTCAAATTATATGCAAAAACAACACAACATTAAACTCGCTGGATTTCTCAATCTTTTTCAGTGAAATACCTATAAAACCTTGAGAGAGGAAAAGGTTAATAGCAGCTTCACAGTTTTGGCCTACGCACATTTATCAGACTGTCTGATAAGGGCGAGCAAGCCCGATACTTTGAAGTCATCATCATCCTTTTCTTTGCAAAATGTTAATACACACACACGCGTACACAGAAACAGACAGACAGACAGGCAGGCAGACAGACAGATAGATAGATAGATATACATAGAGAAACAAAGAGATAGATAGATAGATAGATAGATAGATAGATATACATAGAGAAAGAAAGAGATAGATAGATAGATAGATAGATAGATAGATAGATAGATAGATAGATAGATAGATAGATAGATAGATAGATAGATAGATATAGAGAAAAAGATAGATAAATAGAGAGAGAGAGAGAGAGAGAGAGAGAAAGAGATAGATAGATAGATAGATAGATACATACATACATACATACATACATACATGCTCACATACAAATAGGCGCAGCCGTGGGTCTGTGGTAAGAAGCTTGCTTCCCAACTACATGGTTCCGGGTTCAGTCCCACTGCGTGGCACCGTCGGCGAGTGTCTTCTACTATAGCCTCGGGCCGACCAAAGCCTGGTGAGTGGATTTGGCAGGTGGAAACTCAAAGAAGCCCGTTGTGTGTGTGTGTGTGTGTGTGTGTGTGTGTGTGTGTGTGTGTGTGTGTGTGTGTGTGTGTGCGTGCGTGCGTGCGTCTTTGTGTCTGTGTTTGTCCACCCCACTACCACCATCGCTTAACAACCAGTATTGGTGTGTTTGCATCCCTGAAACTTAGCAGTTCGGCAAAATTGACCGATAAAATAAGTCCCTGGCTTCAAAAAAATAAGATTCGACTAAAAATTCTTCAAGGCGGTGCCCCAGCAAGGCCGCACTCAACTGACTGAAACCTGTGAAAGAGATAAATGCAAAAACATACATATCTACACACTCGTGTATGTATATGTATGTGTGCGTGTGGGTGTATGTATGTCTGTGTATGTGTGTGCTTATGTATGCGTATGTGTGTGTGTTTATGTGTGTGTGTACATATGTTTATATTCTCACAACACTCCTAAATTCCATTGTTGCAACCGTTGTGGACCACCTCGCCTGTGACTGCTTATCTAAGCTCTGTAGAACTCATTATTGCCCCTTTCCCACCAATCTTCACACTTCATCGCCTTGCTTATTAACTCTCTGTTACGAGTACCCTGCCGTCTTCGATAAGAACACTTTAGATAATTTGACAAGGGTTTCCTGTCCTCAAAGAAAATAGGAATGGTCATAGCTAGACAACCTTTGATCATGTGTCTGTTCGATCAAAGCTGACCCGGGGCGAAACAACAGCCACATCCCTTTGCACCGAGTTACCCCTTCTCATTCTTGTACTGTATTCCGTTATCTGGATCTTTGTGGTGTCCGTCACTGTTTACAATTATCTTTAAAAAAATTTTTAATGTATAATATAGATGTGATTTTTTGACGCTGAATCCGAACTTGTTATTCATTTATTCCAGAAAAATTTTGCAAAAGTTTTAAAGATGTTCAAAGTTTGATAATTTTCAGAATTATTTTGTCGATCGTTATTTATTGAACGGCTAAGTTACAGGAGATTTAAGGTCACAGCGTAACAGTATAAACATAAAGACGTACATACACATGCACGCATGCACGCACGCACACACTCACACACACACACATATATACACACATACAGTCATACATAAACACGCACACACAAACATGCATACGCACGCAGGTACATACATACATATCTATCTATCTATCTATCCCTTGAAGAGGAAGGTAAGAGTAGAAAGGGAAGTCTTGTCTAGTGAATGCTTAAAAAAAAAAGATGGGTGAATGTAGCAAGGATGGCAGGTGTGAATGACGTAGCCACCTTCAGCATAACACTATAAACCAGAAAAAAAAATTACTGTAATGTGTTTTTCTGCGTGACATTATTGGCCAAGGTTACCGTGGTCTTTTCCGTAGGGATTTCTTCCCACGGGTAAACCTAATCTGTTTCCCCCTTTACACTTTACATCATGACATTTCTGTGGTAAACGATCGCTATTGATCGTTTTTTTTTAAGATCCCTTTTGATCGAAAATCTACCCCCCTTTTTATTTTGTATATTTTTATTTATATTTTTTTTCCTTCCTTCCTTCCCCCCAAAAGAAAAGCTCTACTTTGTAACTTGTCCTCTCTGTGTTCAGCTCTGTGTGGCCAATAAAGAAACATATCTATCTATCTATCTATCTATCTATCATCGAAGATACATCAAGCTATGTAACCACGGATTTGCAAACAGAAGAATTAAATTAGAAATAAAGGGATTTTCTAAGAAAAGCTTGAAATTTTGTGGGAAGGAGTCCTGTTAATTACATCGACCACAAATACTTAATTGGTAGTTATTTTATCGATTCCTAAAGGATCAAAAACAAAGTCGATCTCGGCGGAATTCGAACTTAGAACGTAAAGTCGGAAGAAACGCCGCTGGGCATTTTGTCTGGCAGGATAACGATTCTGCCAGTCTGGCGCATCTTTTGTTGCGATTTAGATGTGTGTAAGTTATATGTAGGTATATATGTGTACACAAACATTCGCACACAACACAACACACACACACATACGCGCGCGGGCGGGCGCACTCTGCTAGACAAAAACCAAAGCGACCAAACTTGGAATTAATTTAAAGTGAGCGTGAAAATTGACTTTGATAGCTTTAGAATATTCTAGTATTTACATTTGAAACGTGTCTAGACATCAAGGTTGAAACTATTAAACAATTAAGTCGAGGTGAAACTAGTATTGTTTGAGTTTACATTGGGGAATAGCCGGCGGTGAGGAAGGTGTAGTCGTTGACGAGGCAGGGGTGGGGGGGTCGTCGGTGGTGATTAGTGATACAAACGGTGGTGGGGGTGGTGGTGGTAATGGTTGTACTAGTTATGGCGCTGCTTATTCTTGTGTTGAAGTTTAAAACATCTAGATTGGCTTTAATCAAACAGATCTCTTCTGATCGAATGGCGTTCCAACCGTAACCACTATGCTTGGTTTTTTGTTGTTTTTTTTTTTCAATATTCTCTTTTACTCTTTTACTTGTTTCAGTTATTTGACTGCGGCCATGCTGGAGCACCGCTTTTAGACGAGCGAATCGACCCCAAGACTTATTCTTTGTAAGCCTAGTACTTATTTTATCGGTCTCCTTTGCCGAACTGATAGGTTACGGGGACGTAAACGCAGCATAATTTTTTGCCACGAAAATGATGATGTTCACACAGACCTTCTCGATGTGAGACAGCGTCAATGAAAGTGAATAAACTAAATCCAATTCGTGCTTTGGATTACTGTACTACTTGTCCTTCCATTGTTCTCATCACATTTTGATAGGGGGTAACAAGACTTTCGGACGACCCTGTATATCTTTCATTTATATTTTGCGACCGAACTATCAAATTATTTACTAGTAAATTTTTTTCAATTGTTGTTGATTGATTGTATTTTCCGTGCAGTTTTCTTTCAATTCTCTGGGTGCAAGCATGCCGTAGTGTATGTCCAGGTATTTAAATTCAGAAACCTTTTGCCGTCCATCTTTGTACCATCTCACTAAACCGCTAATGACTAACTTGCCGCGGCACAAAGTTGTCTAATCTGTTTTGTCAGCTTTGGCTTAAGCCCTAGAAGTCTGAAGTAATCACGTCCCGTGTCACAAACCATCCCAACGGATCCTGTCACCAGGTATTTTCAAGCTGGTTGTTCTTTTTTTGTTTTACTTCTCACCTGATATATATTCTTTCATTCTTTTTCTTTTACTTGTTTCAGTCATTTGACTGCGGCCATGCTGGAGCACCGCCGTTAGTCGAACAAACCAACCACAGGAGTTATTCTTTGTAGGCCTAGTACTTATTCTATCGGTCTCTTTTGCAGAACTGCTAAGTTACAGAGGCGTAAACACACCAGCGTCGGTTGTCAAGCGATGGTGGGGATGGGGTCAAACATAGACACACAAATACATACACACATCCACATACATACATATATATATGCGACGGGCTTCTTTCAGTTTCCGTCAAACACATCCACTCACAAGGCTTTGGTCGGCCCGACACTATAGTAGAAAACACTTACTGAGGGTGCCACACAGTGGAACTGAACCCAGAACGAAGTGGTTGCGAAGCAAGCTTCTTACCACATTGCCACGTTTTCGCCTTCATCATATACGCGGTCATCACATTCTGTTAAAGTGTCTTACTGATGTGTTTGGTTTCTTTTAATTCCAAAACATGTTTATTTTTTGCAGTAAAGACTGTTTGCCAACATAACATGGCAGTCCTGGTTTAGGACTAATGTTGCTGTAATTTAGCCCCAGGAGACATCGTCTCCAGCTGGCTATACGACACGATCTCTCTCCTGGGGCTAAATTACAGCAACACTAGTCCTAAACCAGGACTGCCATGTTATGTTGGCAAACAATCTTTACTACAAAGTACTGTTGCAAAATATCTCACGTTGTGAGATTTAAAAATAGTAATTTTCTAATTTATAAATGCTTTTTATTTATTCATGTATTTATTTATTTATTGTCTAATGTCTTACAGTCCTTAAATGTGAGGATTTTGTGATTCTAATTGATTTCTATTAGAATAATTATAGGAAAAAAATTCCAATCCAAAAATTGCCATTCTTATACTCAGGATCCAACAATCGAAAAGAGTATAACCATAATTCTACACGATTTCGCATGTTTCCTGTTATTAGAAATGGTTAACTAAATCTGGATCTTATCAGAGTGTTCCTGCGGTATCTACCTCGACTTAAAATCCGTGTTCCTTCGTTACACACACTATATATGTGTGTGTGTGTGTGTGTGTGTGTGTGTGTGTGTGTGTGTGTGTGTGTGTGTGTGTGTGTGTGTGTGTGTGTGTGTGTGTGTGTGTATGTGTGTGTGTGTGTGTGTGTATTTACCATTGTTTCTTTTTAACGTTTACAATACATTTAATTGATTAGTTCTTTACTTTCTTTTGCGTTATTTTTACATATTAAAAGAAATTTCCAGAATATTTTTCTCAAACCTATATTTTAGAACACAACAAACATTTTGTCATTCTTTGTTGTATCCTAAGTCCGTTCTTATTGTCTTTGTCTCTCTGTTGTTATTTAACCGGGGGCGTTGTAAACAATTGAAAATGCGTAATATTTTTTTCGCTGCTTTTTTAAAATTCTATTTTAATGTTTGTTTGTTTCTTTGGGTCTTTTGTAAGCATTTTGTATTTCTCTTTTAATTTAATTCTCAGTCTGAATGAAATGCACTTAGTCACTGGTCATACAACTAGCCCACACACTCACCTTATAATTACAAACTTTGATTGAAATGTTCACTTTCCCTCGATCTTAAGTCTTCCATTTTCGTACACATTGCCTGTTTCCATTCTTTCGTTTATTATCCTGTTTTTTTTATGTTTGTTTTTTTTTGCTATACTTTCCAGGCTTGTTAGCAGCATTCATGTGTGTGTATGTGTGTGTGTATTTTAAATGTTTGCAAGTTAAAATGGTTATTGGAATGACCAACAACTAACTGTGAATAAAAATTATGAAATGGGAAAATACTTCTGCTTCCTACTCAGCTAATATTTTGTCT
>NC_068987.1:6379069-6384103 GCF_001194135.2 Octopus bimaculoides
ACGTTATATTAATTCCCATTCTATCTTTAGGCATACATACTTCTTTCTTTCACCCGCTGTTTTGTATTGTCGCAGATACTGTATCTCGCTTTCTCTCTAAATGTAGATGAGGGTTGGTGTGTGGAGGAAAAAGCGGTGGTTTGGCGAAATGATGGGGCGGGGGTGGGTGACATTAATCGTGTTTGTTTGTTGTATTAGCTACCATCACGCATATATATGAGTTTCATATCCACATTGTTTTATGTTCTGATCTAGGAATGCGTTCGTTTTGCAAACAGAACCGTTGTAATTTGAAACTGTGTCAAAGCGCGTCGTAACGCTGAAGCAAGAGGGTTCATGATTAGGCTATTTATCTATTTAGTTGTCATCCAACAGACATCAGGAAATTGTGCAGCTGCAAGTATATAGATAGATAGATAGATAGATAGATAGATAGATAGATAGATAGATAGATAGATAGGTAGATAGACAGACAGACAGACAGACAGACAGACAGGCAGGCATACAGACAGACATAAGTATGCGTGTGTGGAATGACACAAAGTAACTGACCCAGAGGAGTGATTACGATATCAACTGATAAAGATAAGGCCCAGTATGTCGGACGCGTGTGTGTGTTAACCAGAAAAATTGAAATTTCTAACATTTTTTTCTTATCTGGTACACACAATTGAGGTCGTATTAAAATAGCTGTCTATGTATTATACCTAAAGTATGTACACTGCTGATAGGCGTACATAACACACTACTCGATTCATCAATGTGAGGGACCCTGGACATCCGTTATTTTGACATCATTGTGTCTCGTCAGCCAACAGTACTGTGGACTAAGAAAGCTGAAAGGTTGCTGCTTTCGTTTAAAACGTCAGCAAGCAAATTATTTGCTGATGCGCGTTAATGTCTGCCATCCGATAGAAGATCGTCATATGCACGATGGGCAGCAAGAACCAACACGATGACTTGCATATTCTTAACACATACCGACAGATTCGGACGTGAATTCAGGGTGCCTTCAGTTAACAAGACACAACGGTGATGAAACACCGACTGTGCTAAAGTCCTTTCGTGCTCATGAACCTTGTGTGCTATGGTCACAGATTCGTCTGAAAGGAGAAGTTGTCTTCTATAATGAAACATAACAGCGATTAGCACATTCATGTTTATTGAGCAAAAACACCTAAAGCTCCACGAGGCTCCAGAAGAGGATGGTGGCGAACCCTGCTGTACTCTTTCACCACAACTTTCTCTCACTCTTTCTTCCTGTTTCTGTTGTGCCTGTAATTCAAAGGGGCCAGCCTTGTCACACTCTGTGTCAAGCTGAATCTCCCTGAGAACTACGTTAAGGGTACACGTGTCTGCGGAGTGCTCAGCCACTTGCACGTTAATTTCACTAGCGGGCTGTTCCGTTGATCCGATCAACTGGAGCCCTCGTCGTCGTAACCGACGGAGTGCCACGGACAGAATGTATGTATGTATGTATGTCTGTATTCCTTGTATATCCTCGTTTATCACTGGTGCTTGGTCTCAAAAACACACCGTGTTAAACGAACCAATGTCAAATGAATAATAGAACATATAGGGAAAACTGGTTTCGTTCTGAGACCCCCAAGGTCTCCTGAACATTGTCGATGGCCGGTGAACCAAGATTTTGTGCTCTAAGCAGATCAATTGTGGTAACCGTTACACTGTTCACAATTGAGCATACTGCGTTATTTCGTATCAGTGATGAATGAATCGGTGATAAATGATGGTATATATATATATATATATATATATATATGATAGAAAACAATTTCTTAATAATTCATTGTGAAATGATGAAAATAAACAACAGAGCTGCTGCTTCGTCCATTGGCAAACTTCCTCAAGGAGTGGGAAGGCAGCCAATGTTTTGTTTTGGGGGGAATCTTCGACGTATTTTCTCTTCTTCGTCTTCTTCTGCGTTCGTACAGTGATGCATTGCTATTTTAGGAACGATCGAACTGGAGCGAGAAGCAAAAGCTAAAATAATGTGGTCGTGTTCTTAACGTCTGCAGGAATATTCGTTTAGTATATTTATCTGTAACCTTCAATCAGACCTACTCTAGTTGTTGTTGTTGTTGTTGTTGTCTTTGTCATATGCTTTTCTACTGCTGCTGCTTGTGTTGCTGTTGCTGCTGTTGCTGCAGTAGTTACTGCGGCAACAATTGTTGGGAAAGCCGTGAACGTCAAAATCATTGTTTAAATTTAAAATAGTTTCTACTATTGGCACAAGGCCTGAAATTTGGGGGAAGGGTTATAATCAATTACATCGACCCAGTGTTTTACTGGTACTTAATTTATTGACCCTGAAAGGATGGAAAACAAAATTGATCTCGGCGGAAATTGAACTCATAACGTTGCGACAGGCGGAATACCGCTAAGAATTTCGTCCAGCGTGCTTAACGATTCTGCCAGATCGCCGCCTTAAGAGAAGCGCTAGTAATAATATTTATAATAATAATAATAATAATAATAATAATAATAATCCATTCTAATTTTGGCATAAACCAAGAATTTTCATGCTGAAGAGTAAGTTATTTCCACCCCCGTTCACGTATTGAGCCCACAACGTTACACTCGTGAGTTGAATTCCCTAGCCACTATGTCACGGACCTTCACGCGATCTGTTCGACTAAAACCCTTCAAGGC
Organism: Octopus bimaculoides; assembly: GCF_001194135.2. Lineage (NCBI taxonomy): Eukaryota > Metazoa > Mollusca > Cephalopoda > Octopoda > Octopodidae > Octopus > Octopus bimaculoides. The sequence continues at coordinate 6,381,740 of NC_068987.1, forward strand.
GGTGCCTCCAGCATGGCCGCAGTCCAATGACTGAAACAAGTGAAAGGATATAACAGAAGATATGTTTTGACTTACGGAAACGATTAAGAACCGCCTCCGCTTAAAGCCAAATAAAAGGAAAAAAATTCCATTGAAACGCTTAACTTTGAGTGAGCGTATTCTACATTAGGAAATCCATGTAGACATAACTGGTTTCACATTAGCATCGGTCCCACTATTCCCAAAACCACCCACGTCAACACACTATGAGATGTGTCAGCATCGTTAAGAATGTGTCAGAAACGTATACGATGTGATATACTTGTAAAGAGGGCGTCAGCTTCACAAATCGTTTGTCAACGTCGAGACCTTTAAATATTTGCTTTTCTTTTATCTGTTTTAAAGATTTCATTTTTCTCTGAGTACACACAAAGGTGTGTACTTTAGAGGAATGATTGCGTATATCGTGGGCATATGAGGAAGTGTTAGTGAAAAAAAAAAAAGCTATAGCTTTTGTGAACTTCTACAGGAAACCAGTTACATATGGTACTGAGTAAATATGTTAAAGCTTAATTCAATAGCCTGTGAACACTTCCTCCTGCCCTGCGATCCTTATGTACGCATACACACGCTTACATCCATAAATTTCTCCTTTGCTCATGATATCTCCTTTCTTACAACCTCTTCTTATTTCCTGGTGTCTTTTCTCTTTTCTCCTCCATTCTCGTTCACCCTTTTCCCCATCGTAGCTTCTTTCTCTAAAGTGAAGAAAGGGAGAAGAGAAAGAGAGATAGAGAGATAGAGATAAATGGAGCATTGACAGAACAAAGCTATTGGGTTGTCCGGAAAGTTCGTGCCGATTTTTAAAGCAAAGAAAAAGGTCAATAAACACTTGCCATTACATTTTTAATCAACTAAATATGAACCATTTTGTTGCACAATGCATCTCCATCTTTCCTTTAACTTGAAGATACCCTCTTCCCAGAATTGAGATGGTTTCATGGCAAATAAGTCAAAAGTAAGCTACTATAAATCGGCACGAACTTTCCGGACAACCCAATATTAAATTTGGAGAGTTAAAGTTCGCGCGCCAACGAGAGATAGGTATATTTTCGAACTTATATGATTCTATCATCAGCATTTTAAGGAATATAGGAGCTTGACAAATCCCGTCAACATTCTGATACGAGTGTAAAGGAAAATGAGCCAACGGATGTAACTCAGAGAGGTCTGCAGCATGGACGAAGAGATGCTGTAAAGTTCCTGGTTTTATGGGTATCGCGAAAGGCCTATTTGGAGGCCCAACCTTCCGAGTTCTTTTAAAGGGCTTAGAAAAACTGGAGGACCGCTGCAGTAAGTGTATGAATCATAATTAACTGATTCTCCAGTATTTTCCTCTACCAAAGTCTACGTCCGGCTTCCACTTCTCTATTTCTATGTCCGACTTCATTATTATTATTATTAGTAGTAGTAGTAGTAGTAGTAGTATCATCATCATCCTCATCATCATCATCACCGTCATCACTTTGCAAGAATTGAAAACTGAAGCTTTTTCATAAGTACAACTTAATATTCAGCATTATGGGTTACCATACAAAAATATGAAGGATCAAATATGTGAAATATGCAGGAGGAATGAATGCTATTTAATATAGAAAACCGGATAAAAGCTGGGAATAGAGTTAATTTAACACAGCAAAGGGAGTGCCTGTTTCCTACTGTTACGGAATGCAGGACTGTGTCACTAAACAAGCGGCAACAAACACCACCCGCAAAAAATAAACACACATCTAGGTTTTTAACGTCATTTAGGTCTAACTTTTGTCGTATCTTTTATGCTATACTGGTTTCAGTAACTGGACTCCGGTCATACTGGAGCACAGCCTTAAAAGGTTTTGGTCGAACAGACTGTCGCCACTTCTTGTTTTTCTTCTTTTCTTTTCTTTTTTTTCTTTACTTAAATATATTCCGTATGGTACTTCTTCTTTTCTTCTCTAGGCACAAGGTTCAAAATTTTTGGGGAGAAAGGGGGGAAAGTTGATTAGCTCGACCTCACTACGTAACTGGTACTTAATTTATCGACCCCGAAACGATGAAAGGTAAAGTCGACCTCAGCGGAATTTGAACTCAGAACGTAAAGACAGACGAAATACCGCTAAGCATTTTGCTCAGCGTGCTAACGTTTCTTATTTCTTTATTGCCTACAAGGGGCTAAACATAGAAGGGGACAAACAAGGACAGACAAAGGGATTAAGTCGATTACATCGAACCCAATGCGTAACTGGTACTTAATTTATCGACCCTGAAAGGATGAAAGGCAAAGTCGACCTCGGCAGAATTTGAACTATCTATATATCTATCTATCTATATATCTAAATCTATCTA
>NC_068987.1:6386320-6390054 GCF_001194135.2 Octopus bimaculoides
TATATATATATTGTTGTACTTGGGGATGGTCATATTGCCAGTTTAACCAATATATATATATATATATATATATATATATATTGATTTGATTTGTTCGTCTTAAACCCATCGAGTGCCCCAGCATGGCCACCGAAAGGATCAAGGAAAAATTAAAGAATAAAAAAACAAATTTCCAGTGTCTCATTGAAAGAAGCGATCGTGGATGTAGCCTACATTTAAGAGATGCATTTTGGCAAATTGGTTCTGTCCAGCTTGTAAGGTTTCTTCTTAGTGACTCGTTTCTTGAACGTGGTTTCGCATCGGAATGTAATCAGCTGTTTGAGTGTAAGTATGTTATTATACGTTGTTGTTGTATGTTATTATACGTTGAGGAGTATGATGATGATGTGGTGGTAGTGGTGGTGATTGCTCTTTTTTGTTGATTTATGATGAATAGAAAAGATTAAACGACGTTCATTTTATCTGCGGTTAATATTCATTATTTCCTTGTTTAGCTGAATTGTTAGTACATTTTGAGTTCTGAGACAGAAATGAAGTATGAGACAGTGGGAACACAAGGAAATGAAAAGGGTGTCAGTTGGCGACATAGGGTGGGGGGCGACGACAGGAGTGACGAAGCGAAGAAAGGGTGAATGAAGAGGAATAAGGGAGAGATTAGAAAGACGCTCACAACGAAGTGTTAAACAGCAGCGTGGGATTAAGACATGCGATAAGCGTACATAAACATACACACACATGTAAAGGTACGCATAGAGATACAAACATGCAGGAAAGGAGGAAATTTGGTAGGGGAAGAAAGTTCGCTTAGTAGGGGTCAAGAGAGAAATATGTAGCTGGGAGAAGGGAGCGGGTACAGACAGACACACACACGCACATGGATATGTACGAAAGCTCGTGAATGTGAGAAAAGGGAAGGAAACTGGGTCATAGCTAGACAAGGGGGAGATGAAAGGGCTACAAGAAGGCAAAGCGTTCATTGACGCCTACTTGAGGAGCTGAGACTGACCTAAGATAAGTCGTTCCTTATGTTAAAGGGTTTAATAGGATCAAGGGTGCGCAGTAACTAAGAAAATCGAAAGGAGGTCGGTTGGGTGATTAGGTAAATTGTAATGTTAGGCCGAGTGTTCAAGAGTCATCGAGTATTTAAGGGTACAAGGAGATGCTGGCGAAAGCGATCATCTAGACCAGGTGTTCTCAACTAGGGTCCGTATGGCCCATGAGGGTTCGTATAAGATTTTTGCAAGTCCACGCAGGAAAATAGTAAATTTTTGATTCGATAAGTCAATAGTCTGTACTCCAATATATCGGAAGCGATATAGAGGAGCAATCCTTTGTATATAAGCACGTAGTTAGCTGGCTACACTCCATCGACAAGGTCTAAGGGCCGAAATGCATGTGGAGTTCTTGCTAGCCGCTGCTGGAACAATTTTCGTCACCTTCTGATATATATATTTTGTTTTTATACACAGCATGTCCATAGGAGGTATTATCTACAAGCGATATACGCATGGGTCATCTTGACTGTCTTGCTTATGTACAAAACTAACAGGTATCGTCTGATAAAAAAAAACAATCTAGCCCTTTGATTAAGCACTCAACGTTGATAATAAAAAATGGACAGATATAGTAATATGCGAAAACCTCTTCTGACAGCGGCGCCATTTTCGCTACAAGACAAAATTTCCAATAAGTACCATGGATATTCATCATTTCTTAAATAGACATTTAAAACCTATTTGGAAAAGATCCTGCTTTTTGTACAATAGTTGCTATTTTAAAATACTTGATTTTTTCACATATATATTTTTTAATGTTGGTATAAGAATGTTCCTAAATAAACGAGGAATGGTTACTTGGTAAACTGATACACTCAACTACAAATTTAATATCAAAAGTACTTTATGGTTTTGGAAAGATATCAAGCAAACTAGATACTGAAGTTATATAGAACGTTATATAAAACCACCCAAATCTATATTATTCCGGTAAAAATACGTATTTTGAAGTTTTTATCAGAATGATCCAGTGACCAATTGAACGTTGCTTTTTTTTTGTTTTTATCTTTTATCTTGTTTCAGTCATTGGACAGCGGCCATGCAAGAGCACCACCATGAAGGGTTTCAGTCGAACAAATTGACCCCAGAACTTATTTTTTTCAGTCTGTTACATAGTCTACCGGTTATCTTACATACCCACACACACACACACACACACACACACACACACACACACACACGCACACGAGAAATTAAGATAAAGACAGGTTTATAAATTAGTTTCTACGTACGTTTCACTATCATGGTTACTTGGAATCCTGCATCTGGGTTTTCCAAGTGCATATGGATGATTCATCAGAATGGATCATCAAGGAACATTTTATTGCATTAAGTTACTGTGAACTAATATCACACACATGCATACATACACACATACATAAATACATACATACATACATACATACATGCACGCATTTATACAACATATAAACATAAGTACATATACATGTATGAATAAGTGTGTTTTATTTTGTTTCGCCCTATTACCACTACTATTTGACAATCGCTGTTGTTTTGTTTACGTTTTTTGTAATTTGTGGTTCGACACAGGAAACTGACAGAACGTGTTTCAGATTTTGACAAAAATAAGTACTGGGGTGAATTTGTTCGACTACCTCTTCCAAGGTGGTGGCCCTTACATGGTTGCAGTCTAATGACAGAAATAAGTGAAAGATAAAATTTTGACCAATCTTCTCTGATCCAAGCGACTATAAATGCTTAATGAGGACCCAGTACCCAACAACCATGTTTTTCATTGCTTTATGATAATCCATAACATTAATCCTGTGATTTTAGACTCGAGAAAAAGTATTTAATCTCCATAAGCGATATTATCTCCGGAGGAATTTCGCAATTATTTTGGTTTTCTATCATGTATCTACATTAGATATAATACACAGATTGCAATTTTAATCTAATACTGCTTTTATTGCATATAACGAATTTTATTCAGCCGATCAGCTAATTGCAGCATCAGTGATTTCTTTTCTTTTCAGTCACTGTTTTATATCTGTGGCGAAGGTTTCTGTATTCTTTTCTTTTCTACTCAGAACGTTGTGGCGGGCGAAATACTGCTAAGCATTCCATCCAGCGCGCTCGCCGCCTTTACTCGTACTAGAAATGTTGTAAGTAAGCATTAAACCGTCAGTTAAAGGCGGCGAAAATATGGTTCCATTCTATTATTTAATTAGAAAAATAATAAAAGATGTAATTTGCTCCAAGATTATTTTAATTTGTTTCGAGATTATTTTAATTTCTTTCCAGACTATCTTAATTTGTTTCGATATAGTTTTAATTTGTTTCGAGATTATTTTAAGTTGCTTCGAGATTATTTTGATTTCTTTTAAGATTACTTTAATTTGCTTTTAAGATGACTTTCATTTGTTACAAGTTTCATTTGTTACGAGATTCTTTTGTTACGAGATTATTTTGATTTGCTGTGATATTATTTTAATTTGTTTCGAGGTAGATTTGATTAACTTAGAGATTAGATTATAATTAAAAGGAACTTCAAAAAAATGTATTCGCCTTTCATCTGCTTAGCACCTTGAAGCCGAAATTAGGCAAGGTAGTGTATTTTTGGAGGTTAAAAAGTCAAACTGTTATCAATATACGTACTTATGCACACACACAAAGCTGTCATATATATATATATATATATATATATATATATATATA
>NC_068987.1:6390446-6391443 GCF_001194135.2 Octopus bimaculoides
TGTGTGTGTGTGTGTGTGTGTGTGTGTGTGTTGTGTGTCTACGAACAGTTAATATTTATAATGATTTATACTACAGAAATTTTGTCACAAGATCTTATACAATGATTTTGTGCCTATCGCGCCAAAGTGCTACCAACCAGAAATAGCCACCCAATATACCTCAATGAAATCATACGTCATTGCCATAAATATGAAAGAAAGATAATTCTCATATACTAGCCATCTAAACAATACATGCGCACACATTAAGAAAAAGAAAATTATAACCATACATAAACCGGATTCTCCTCTCTAATCGTGCAAAGCTGTTCAAGGTCTTAACAACAACAACAACAACAGCATTTGTTTGTTTATAAACAAATGCGTGTGAGATTGCATAAGTGCGTTCATAATCATTTCAACCAATTATCTTTTTGCTGGCGATAAAAAAAGATGAAGTGAATTGATATGACGCAAATCTTGATGTACTGAATACTGAGAAGGCATTGTTTTCTCATATAATGTGGCTGAAGACTGGTTTGCAATTTCGTGGTTTCGGGTTCAATCCTGTAGCAGGGCGTCACATACATACATAAATACATATATATATATATATATATATATATATATATATATACCGTAAATCCTCGAGTAAAGTCCGCCCTTGAGTATAATACGCAGGGAATTTTTAGGGTGCTGTACCTCTGAAAAAACTAAACCTTGTATATAATACGCACCCCTTCTTTAACTTGAGTCAAAGAGGTCTATATAACGTCCTTGGTTTGTAAACATATATACGGTAACGTCCTTTATTATTATTGTATATATAACAATGCAGATGTGTAGCTTTTTCGTGCACATTGTTTGCAGAAAATAAAGAAATAACAGTAATAACGTCAGTGAAAAATAAATATTAAGTAAATTGTCTTTCACATATTTATCACTTAGAAAATTTTGCTTAGAAAATATTTTTCATTTTTAACCTCGTATATAGTACGCACTAGAAATTTTGACCTCT
>NC_068987.1:6391453-6394023 GCF_001194135.2 Octopus bimaculoides
GATTATACTCGAGGATTTACGATATATATGTGTGTGTGTGTGTGTGTGTGTGTGTGTGTGTGTGTGTGTGTGTACATATATGTATACATATATATATATATATATATAAATATATATATAAACCAGAAATGGAATCAGCTTTCAAATATTTCTTAGCATCAAAGCCAAGAAGTTTACTTCTCAACCACGTGGTTCCGAGGTTAATACCGCCGCGTGGCACCTTGGGCGAGTGTCTTCTGCTATAGCTCTGGGTTGACCAAGCCCTTGTGAGTGGATTTGTTTGGCGGGAACTGCAATAAGTCGTACATACATAAATATAAACGCAGACTCAGTAGTGACTCCGGACTCAAACTGTTCGGGCTTGGCCCGAGTATAAATTTAGTAAAGTGATTTTGTATTTGCATGCTGATCTAATTCCTGCCAACACTGACTTCAGGTATGTAATTGTAGCCAATAACTTGGGCTCCTTTTATTGAGCCTGGTCACAGTTCATTTATTTTCGTTCAGCGTCTGGCGGTCGACTTAGAAGTGCCTTGTGTCAAAAAGTATCATTCGTAACAGACGTTCTTTCGACATCGTTCACAGGTACCTGACTCAGGCTCAGAAGTTACAACCCGAGTTGTTAACCATAATCGTAAAAACTAAAAGTAATTCAAATTCAATGTTTTCTTGAAATTATAAATTTCTATAGAGCTTGGATTTAAATTCCGATCTACGAAAAGATTCCTTTCTACAATATTTTTAAAGGAACGAAAATTATCCAGCAATTCAGGCTAATACGAACGAGCCTGGTAGGTGTAAAATACTAACTGGCATCTCTTGTCAAGAGTACAGGCGACAGTCAGATCGCTGATGTTCGTTGTGGACTTTGCTGTCGTTATTTGTTTGCTGTTATTCTGTGTGTCTGAGTGTAAAGATCAGTTGTGTTTTGCAGGGTTGCTTTATTTTTACCCTTAACTTAGAAATGGAGAAGGACATAGTGCTAGGTATAAAAATAAGCCATTTGGGGCTAGAAATATAGCGGAAAAACATGAAATTCTTCGAGTAGGCATGTGTCTTATGCGAATTCTGCGATGAGTCCGAGTGACGCTGATGATCTGGTGTCGCTTCTGATACATACATACACACATACATGCATACACATGTATGTATAGATGTAGGTATGTATGTGTGTGTGTGTGTGTGGGTGGGTGTGAGTACGTGTGTGCGTGTGTGTAATGATATTCCCCAGAGTCCTTGAAAGCCGATTGTGTTGCATGCTCAACGTCTGTAGTCGCTTATGTGAATTCTTGGGCCGAAATAAGGTTTACAAATACAGTTGCAGGTCGAACAAGGATCACTGCTTGTTTGGGGTAGGAGCAGACGCCTATCTGTGTCGGTCAAGGCTTGCCCTGAGGTGTTGCAAACGCCGATTGGTTGGGAAGTTGTTTGCTGCCTTGGCGCGTTGATTATACATCGTGTTCCGGCTAGCCGTAGAACACTCGAGTCCTGTCCCTTACAGGTAGGCCTTGAGGCTGCCTTTATACCGCTTTCTTGGGCGACCTCGGGCACAAGTGCCCCACTCCAGTTCTCTGCAGATTAACTGTCGAAGCATCCTAAATTTATGCAAGCGGATGATGTGGTAGGTCCATCGAAGATGAGACTGTAGGATCTTAATTTCAGTGCTTGTAGAGTTGGCTCTGGCCAAGAATGTCAGGGTGGAGATGACGTCCCGCCACCGGATTTGCTTCATTGTTGGTGAAGCCGTTCAGGCTGTTTGATTTGTCTGCGATGCACTGGCTACATTTGACATTCATACAAGAGGGATGAGAGCACATCATTGTAGAGCTAGCTTGGTAGCTAGCTTGGTAGCTAGTTAGCTAGCAAGCTAGATAGTTAGATAGAGGAGGGGAGAGAGAGAGAGAAAGGCAAAGACAAACCGCTAGCGAGATAGACAGACAAACAGGTAGCCAGATAGACAGATATAGATAAATAGGTAGACATACAGATAGATAGACAAAGACAGAGAGAGAAACGAAGAGACAGACAGTCAGGTAGATAGATGGATGGATGGATACACAGAGATAGATAGATAGACAGACAGACTGACAAATATAGATAGATAGATAGATAGATAGATAGATAGATAGATAGATAGATAGACAGACAGACAGGTATAGATAGATAGATAGATAGACAGACAAACAGATAGATAGAGATAGATATATTGATTGATTGATATACAGATATACATCAACATGTGCGCATGTACTTGTGTTTCGGTGGTTTGTTTACATCTCATACACAAGGCATGTGCTCGCATATTCATGCGCATTTACTATATTCTGTTTGCATTGGTGTATATAATAACCTTTCCGTAACGTAAATCATCAGGACGTAGCATTTACGTAAGAAGCGACACACACATACACGTACATTACGAACACAAACACACATTATATATATATGGAGCGCTTGCTATGTAGGTGAGATTTTATATATATGCGTAGTTGCCGATATTTGGTCGGATATTATCGACACTATCTCCCAACAGAATCCTGCCCCACCCCCACCCTTCATCGCCCCCCCCC
>NC_068987.1:6394036-6394808 GCF_001194135.2 Octopus bimaculoides
CCTCTTCACCATTTTGTCCTCTCCTCCTCTCCACTCCCACACATATTCCACTACCTCCACCACCACCACCGCCACCACCACCGTCTATTGACGTGTGTTCTCTCCTTCATCAATGCCGGATATTATTTATTTTTAGTTGTCTTTTTTTTTTGGCTTCTGTTATTTTTTTGTTTACCTTTCCTGACCTCAAACCGCGTTCACCTTATCCTTCTTTCTCTCTTTCCCCTCTTTCTTCCTCTCCCACCTCTATTGATTCTTCTACTACTACTACTATTAATACTACTAATACTAATACAACTACTTCTACAAGCACTACCACCACCACCACCACCACCTTCATTTCTCTTTACATAATCAGTTTTTGCGCCAACTACGCCATCATCACCATTACTACTACTACTACTACTACTACTACTACTACTATTACAGCTACTACTACTGCCGCTACTGCTACTGCTGCAGCTGCTGCAAATGTGCAATTCTTGTCAATAAACAAACTGGCTGACAGACACACAGACAGATAGATAGATAGATAGATAGATAGATAGATAGATATAGATAGATAGATAGATAGATAGATAGATAGGTAGATAGATAGATAGATAGATAGATAGATAGATAGATAGATAGATTAGATAGATAGATAGATAGATAGATAGATAGATAGATAGATAGATAGATAGATAGATATAGATAGATAGATAGATAGATAGATAGATAGATAGATAGATAGATAGATAGATAGGTAGATAGATAGATAGATAGATAGATA
>NC_068987.1:6394972-6395430 GCF_001194135.2 Octopus bimaculoides
GATCAATAGGGATCGTGTATCACAGTCATAGATAGATAGATAGATAGATATATAGATAGATAGATAGATAATCGATAGATAGACAGACAGACAGGCAAATTCTAAAGTGAGTAACTTTCAGAAAAGGTAAAAGAAAACTACTCAACGTTGTTATGTTGGCTAGCTCATTGTTATTGTTTTCCTAATGTCTCAGTCTATCTCTTGTTTACGTATTTGGGTTAAAGCTGGGACTAAATAGCCTATTCAATTCATTAATATGTAAATAACTCAGTAACCCAGAGACATAATTTTTACATATAAACAGACAGCATATTGCGTTGTTTTTGATTAAGAAAACGAACAGAAAAACCATGCAGGCGAATAGAGGTAAATCAATAGGTAGATAGGTAGGTATGTAGATAGAGAGAGAGAGAGAGAGAGAGAGAGAGAGAGAGAGAGAGAGAGAGAGAGAGAGAGAG
>NC_068987.1:6395440-6396905 GCF_001194135.2 Octopus bimaculoides
GAGAAAGAGAGAGAGATAGAGAGAGAGAGAGAGAAAGAGAGAGAGAGAGAGATTGGCCAGAAGATAGAGATAGACGGATGGATGCATAGATAGATAGATAACGATTAATATTTAATAGCTCGACAGATTAATGAAAATATATCTGACAACTAAATTACGAGAAAGCGGATTTTAAATTACGCTTAGCTACACATAACACACACACACACACACACACAAACACACACACACACACACACACACATCACACACCACACACATTAAGTACATACACCCTCTATAACACGAAAGCATATACATAATACACGTATTATGCTGACATACAATCGCTTCATACACTGGTCTACACATGTTCCAGTGTAAATGAAAAGAGCGCCATTAGCAGCGTTCGTAAACAAACGTTTTACTATGTGGAGAGAGAAGAGACTTCATTCATATAAAGCCAGCCACAAATTTTGTGTAGTTTGATATTGTGGAAATTTTGTTGTATAGATGCCGTACTGCGCGTGTATGCGTAGGTGTATATATATATACACATATATACATATAAATATATATGTATATATATATAGAGTTATTAATATTTTTAAGTCTCTCTAGTTTCAGGGTGCATCTGTGTGTGTGTGTGTGTGTGTGAGTGTGTATTATATTTTAATAGCAAGAATGGGAGTAGTAGATACTAGGAGTGTACGAGCGCGTGTATATTTATTTCGTGATGTATGCGTACGTTTATGTGTGTGTTTATATATATAATACTCTATGTAAATATATTTGCAATTTATGTTTATATATGTTTATTTTTCTAAATATATCTAGATATCTCTCTCTCACTCTCTTTCTCTCTGTCTATATACAGACAATATAGATACATACATATATATATATATATATATATATATATATATATATAGTCTGTTTCTCTGTATCACTACATCTCTCCTTCCCCCTCCCTGTAAATATATATATATATATATATATATATATATGTGTGTGTGTGTGTGTGTGTGTGTATGTATTATGTATATATGTGTGTGTGTGTGTGTGTGACGGGCTTCTTTCAGTTTCTGTCTATCAAATCAACTCATATGGCTTGGGTCGGCCCGTGGCAATAGAAGACACTTGTCCAAGGCGGGACTGAACAGTGGGACTGAACCCAGAACCATATGGTTGGTAAGCAAGCTACTTACTACATAGCCACTCCTGCTATATATATACATGTATGTATGTATCTATGTATGTGTGTGTGTGTATTTATGTTTGTGTGCATATATGTGTGTGTATGTGTAAGAGAGAGAGAAAGAAAGACAAACAGATAACGGGAAGAGAGAGAGAGCTAAATTACATTTGTTTTATTCATTAGACTGGAACGAACAAAGAGAGGCGGGCAGACAGACGTGTAAGCACACGTCTCTCTCTCACCTTTCATATATACGCATATATATATATATATATATATATATATATA
>NC_068987.1:6397529-6398997 GCF_001194135.2 Octopus bimaculoides
TCCAAGAAAATGTATATTTATATAAATATACAATACATATTTGTCTCTGTGCGTATTTATTCATATTATATAACATTGTGTAAGTGTGTGTACGTGTGTGTGTGTAAAGTTCAATAAAAAAAGTTAAACATAGACATTTGAGCGTATATCTGTATACGTAAGTAAAATGGCGGGAATATAGCCACGTAACAATGGGCGGAGAAGAAGAAGAAGAAGAAGAAGAAGAAGAAGAAGAAGAAGAAGAAGAAGAAGAAGAATGGGCGAAAGGGGGACAGGGAGAGAAAGAGAGTTCATGAGAAAGAAAACAAAAAAAATAATGAAAAGACATTAAAAATACGAAGCGACAGAAGGATTTATGTATATTATATATGGGAATGTGTTTGAGAAAAAATAAGCTAGTGTTTGTTGAAGGACAAAATGAGAGAGGGACAGAGAGAGAGGGACAGAGAGAGAGGGGGAGAGAGAGAGGGAGGAAGAAGAGGTGGGACTGTGAGGGAGGGAGAGAGAGAGAGTAATACGCAAAATAGCGGTTTTAAAGTTGTCAGAAAGGAATAGAAGCGTAAAAACGACGGGAAATATGTTTTAAAGCATTTTTGCCCTTGTTTGCAAACGCTTACATATTCATTATACATACATACATACATACATACATACATACATACATACAAGTCTATATTTATACCTACACACGCTCTTACATACATGTGCAGACATGCATACGTACAAACATGCCTATATTTATACATACATACATACATACATACATATAAACGCTCACATACATACATGAACACAAATGCATATATACATACATGCCTATATTTATACATACACACGCTTTCACATGCATGCACACGCACGCATACATACATACATACAAACATACATGCATACATGCAAATATATTATTCTTTTATTCTTTTACTTGTTTCAGTCATTTGACTGGCCATACTGGAGCACCGCCTTTAGTCGAACAAATCGCCCCCCAGGACTTATTCTTTGTAAGCCTAGTACTTATTCTATCGGTTTCTTATGCTGAACCGCTATGTTACAGGGATGTAAACACGTCAAAATCGGTTGCCAAGCGATGGTGGGTAACAGATACGCACACACATATGCACGACGGGCTTCTTTCAGTTTCCGTCTGCCAAATCCAGTCACAAGGCTTTGGTCGGCCCGAGGCTATAATAGAAAACACTTGCCCAAGGTGCCACGCAGTGGGAATGAACCCGGTTGGAAAGCAAGCTACTTACCACACAACCACGCTTGACTCTATATGTTTGTATATCCGTATATACACACATGCATATAGACTTGGTGTGGAAGGCGCGTATCTTAGTGGTTAGGGTGTTCGGCCCGCGATCGTACGGTTTTGAGTTCGATTCAAGGCGGGGCGTTGTGTCCTTGAGCAAGGCACTTTATTTCACGTTGCTCCACTTTACTCATCTGGCAAAAATGAGTAGTACCT
>NC_068987.1:6399602-6400734 GCF_001194135.2 Octopus bimaculoides
GTGTGTGTGTTAGGAATATATGTAATATTGTGTGTTGTGTATATATTGTAAAGTTCAATGGAAAATTTTTTTCAGCGAAAGAGCGGGAGCGAGTTTAGTAGTAGTAGTAGTAGTAGTAGTAGTAGTAGTAGTAGTAGTAGTAGTAGTAATTGTTTTCGTTGGTTTCATTTATTTATTTGTTTGTTTGTTTATTAATTATTTTTTGACATCCATCTCTTAATTCCCCAACGTGTTTCATCAATATTACGAGATTAAATTGATTAGATACAACTGGATGGATTGTTTCTGTGTGAATAAATAAATATACGTAAATATAGATATAAATATATATATATACAGAGAGAAAGAGGGGGAGTGAGTAAGATGGAGAGTGATGCTGGCTAAAGGAATAGGCAGGAGGGGGGGGAGAAAGAAAGAGGATGAAAGAAATGGAGAGAAGGAAAGAGAGAAAGAGAGGAATTAAGTGATTAAAGGGAAAAGAAAAATTACAGCGAACGGAAAGTAGGAAATGAAAATAGAATAAGTGTCGAATGAGAGAGAGAGAGAGAAAAGAGGGATATAAGGAGATGGAGATAGAGTGAAAGAGTGAGTGTGTGAGAGGCTTATGAAGAGATAGAAAGAAAAGGAAAGACTAAAAGAGGTAGAGAGAGAGTGTGGTGTCGGAGGCTAGGAGTGTTATTTCAACGATGGTTGGTGTAGATAAGGGCCAAGAAGCTGAGGTGCGGTAGCAGCCACCAATAAACGAGCAGATCTAGAAATACACACGGACCCAAACCGCACATTTTCAACATGTGATGTACGTTGTTGTCGTTTTTGACTTGATAAAAGCTTTCCTACTCTTCTCTCGAAAATATCGTATTTTTTGGCTGAAAGAAGGGAACTTGGGTTTTGTTTTTTTTAACCCTTTTTAAGACGGCGCCGTTGTGTGAAGTGAGATAAGGGCTCTCTTTACTCTTTTACTCTTTTACTTGTTTCAGTCATTTGACTGCGGCCATGCTGGAGCACCGCCTTTTAGTCGAGCAAATCGACCCCCCAGGACTTATTCTATGTAAGCCTAGTACTTATTCTATCGGTCTCTTTTTGCTGAACCGCTAAGTTACGGGGACGTAAACACACCAGCATCGGTTATCAA
>NC_068987.1:6404441-6405323 GCF_001194135.2 Octopus bimaculoides
TGTGTGTGTGTGTGTGTGTGTGTGTGTGTGTGTGTGTGTGTGTGTATGTATGTATGGATGGATGGATGTTTTATTTTAATCCGATCAACCCCTTGCTACTCTCAGTCTCGCCTGTGGGTGCTCTGGGTCACGACTGCGCACCCTGTGTAGCCACAGACGAAACTCGGAGTAGCAAGAGACTGACTCGACCAAAATCAAATATTAATCTCTACTCTGATATGGATTTCTCTTTATTTCTCTCCCAACAATCATCATTAAATTAAACGCGCGTGCGTGTGCATAAATATGTAAATACATATGTACATACGAATACATATATATACATGTATATAAAAATATATACACAGGCATATATGTCTGTGAGTGTATGTAAATGTATATGTATTTTAAACAGTTATGTACGTAAATATATGACGTAAATATGTACGTTTATGTACGTAAATATATATGTGTGTGCATGGATAGAGAAAGAGAGAGTGATAGATAGATAGATAGATAGATAGATAGATAGATAGATAGATAGATACATTTCTTTTATTAGCCACACAGGGCTCAACGAAGATGGGACAAATACAATGTAGAGCTTTTCTTTTTGGGAGGGGGAAGGAAAAAAAAAAAAAGAAAGGTGGTGTCGATCAAAAGGGATCGTAGGAAGGGAAAAAGGGGGAGTTCGATCAAAAGGGATCGGAAAAAAAAAGAAAAAAAGGCCGATCAATAGGGATCGTGTATCACACAGTAATGTTCTCGTGTAAAAAGAGGGGAGGACAGTTTAGGTTTAGCCGTGGAAAGAAAAGCCTACGGAAAAGACCACGCTAACCTTGGTCAATATTCTCATTGAAGAAACTATAACAGTAAGTGACTCTCTTTTGCCTTTTTGTTTTG
>NC_068987.1:6405484-6409189 GCF_001194135.2 Octopus bimaculoides
GATTGCCCAGAGAGGAAAGTCTTTGTCTCTAGACCTTTCAGACGCGTCCACCATACACATTCTTTCGCCATAGCCACAAGTACGATGAAAATAGCTCTTCCTTCCCGTTTAAAGGAAGGAGGCGCGACAATATTCACGATAGACTCGGCTGATAGACCGACTCGTCCCACACGCGATAGCAGTTGTTCGACGTAAGCCCACAGCTCGGAAATGGTGGGACACTGTACGAGTGCGTGCAGAACGGTTTCGTCGCTCTGCCGGCATCTCGGACAGGTCGGCCCCGTGTTTCTCTAGCCATGCCTGTAGAGCTTATCCCGAACGGGTAGTGCTTAGATAGATAGATATGAATATATATGCAAATGGAGGTTTTTAAGACCTCTTATAGAATTTAGAATAACTCATATTTTTCTGAAAGTGATGAGGAAACAAAGTCGTAGGGGCACACTTGGGTGTGCTACGAGGTGATTCTAGGTAGACGATTCTCCCTCAACTGCTTCTCGTTCGCACGGAAGTTTTACCAACAGAGAACTCTGGAGTGGTCATAGGAACGAGAATGGGCCCCAACTTTGCGAACCTGTTCGTTGGCTGTGTTGAGGCCCGAATATTCTCACAATTCATTGGTCCCATTCCCAAGCTATACGGTCGTTATATCGATGACTGTAGCGGCGCGACTTCACTCTCCCACGAGTATCTGGACTCTTTCCTCTCCTTTGTCCAATCATTCCATCCTGCCCTCGAATTCCCCTGCACTATTTCTAACTCTTCCGTCGAATTTCTTGACATTTCTGTCAGCATACACCGCTCCGCTCCCACCACCTCCATCCACTACAATCATACTGACATACACTTCTACCTTAACTTTCGCCCACAAACATACATTATACACACACACATACATACACATGTGCACACAGCACCTGAACAAGCACGCATCAACTACTACACACAACACACGCGCGCGTGCACGTTAGACTCACTCGACTCCATTCACACATATACACTCACACACGCCATTCTCACAGACACACACACGCTTGCGCCCCTTATGTAAGTATGTATGTATGTATGTATGTATGTATGTATGTATGTAAGACGGGCTTCCACACAGATTCCGTCTATTAAATCCACTCACAAGGCATTAATCAAATACGGGTTATAGAAGAAGACACTTGGTTCCAAGTGCTGGATGTGCAATTGCACTGAACTCCGCAGTAGACGGTTGCAAAACGAGCCGAGCTTCCTTAATGTTATCTTAAGCATATTAGGAAGATAACAATGATAATGAAATCGGAAAATAGAGCAACCTTGAAAATGAACTGATTCAAACGAGCTTAAATTACAAATGAAATATTTAATTGTCTTGCTTATTAAGAAAGAAAAACAAAAGACGCATTTAACTATGCGCAGGGAAGAGTGTGCTAAGAAGCTTGATTCCCAGTCATGCGATCTTGGGTTGCGTTCTGTTGCGTGAAACCTTGGGCGAGTGTCTTGTTCCCTAGTCATGAAACGACCAAAATCTTGTGCTAGTGTGTGCGTGGTGTTGTGTTGTGAAGTGATGTGTTATATATACACATACATATATATATGTATCTATATATATGCATAAGGGCGAGTTTAGCACTCCTCAAAGATCAGATCCTGTTTTGAAAGCTCATTGGAAGCAGGCCCATTCCTTTAAAGAAATGTCTAAGATAACACTAAGATATCATCAACCGCTAGAGGCAAAGAGGAAGTCTCAACACAGCCGCTCGATCTGCGAGAAATAACAGTCAAATTTACTTTAAAATACAATTTCTATCCTCTACAAAAAGTCACAATTTGACCTTGAATAATAAAGGTGGGGGCTGCTCGTGACTGGAATATACATATTTTTTTTATCGTGGGTCTGCTCAATCAGGGCTGACCTGGGGTTAAATAATTACAACTGTAACAATTATACAGTTCTATATTTAAGAGATGAGGAATTATTTACATTATTTACATTATCTACATTTGACGGATATTCGTCCTCATCTTGTTTGTTGTTAACACAACGTTTCGGCTGATATACCCTCCAGCCTGATATATCCCCAAGGTTCCGAGTTCGATTCACGGCAGCGACCTGATTAATAATAATAATAATAATAATATAATAATAATAATAATAGTAACATCGATAGGAATGAGAACCCAGGTTCGAAATTTCCCCAAGACACCTGACGAAGGCTGGAGGGTATATCAGCCGAAACGTTGTGTTAACAACAAACAAGATGAGGACGAATATCCGTCAAATGTAGATAATGTAAATAATGTAACAATTATATTTTAGAGTTTAATGATTTTAATCGCTACGAAGTCACGAATTGAATTGATGTCTTACGTCCAATCTTATCTCCATCTCACCTTCTCTCTCTCTTTTACTAATTCTCTCTTACCTGTTTCACTCACTGTCTCTCTATCTCTCTCTCTCTCTCTCTCTCTCTCTCACTCACTCTCTCGATCTCTTAGTCTATCTATCTCTCTATCTCCGTCTCTGTACCACTTTCTCTCTGTCTCTCTCTCAGTCTATGTATCTTTATCTTTATCTCTGTCTCACTTTCTCTCTTTCTTTCTTTCTATCTATCTATCTATTTATCTGTCTGTCTGTCTGTCTGTTTCTCTCTCTCTCTCTCTCTCTCTCACTCTCTCTCTCTCTCTCTTTATTGACTCTCTCTTTCACTCTCTGAAACCGTCTCTCTCTCTCTCTCTCTCCTTCACTCATTTTCTCTCTCTCATCCTTTCTCTTTCACTCATTCTCTCTTTCTCATTCTCTCTCCCCCTTTGACTCTCAGTGTTTCTGTCTGCGACTCTCTCTCATTTTCTCCCTCTGTCAGTCTATCTGTTCGTCTCTCTCTCTCAATTTCTCCCTCTTTCTCTCTCTCAAGCTGTCTATCTGTCCCTCCCTCTCTTTCTCTTTCTCCACTTGTCAGTCTATCTGTCCCTCCCTCCCTCTCTCTCTCTCTCTCTCTCTCTCTCTCTCACTCGCTCTCCCCTCTCTCACACATTCTCTCCCTCACTCTTCCACTCATACTATATTCCTCATTCCTTCTCTCTCACTCCCCCTCTATGTGTCCCTGTCTCCGCCTCTCTCTCTCTCTCTCCCTCTCTTTTTCTCTCTGTCTTCCTTCTCTGCTTCTACACTTTGCCTTCATATCACCTTGTTCGTTTCTCTCTTCCTTTTTATCCTTTCCATTCGTTGTGTATGTATATGTATATGTATACCTATGTGTATATATGCGCATGTGTTGTATATATATATATATATAAGTGCATGTACGTTCGCGTGTATGTGTGTATATGCGTGTATGTGTGTATCTATCTTCGTTTCTCTTTTTCCCTTTCTTTTTTTCTATTCTCTATATTACAGATACACTCTAATTAATACAGCGCATAATTAATACACGCACACACATACATACACACAACACACATACATACACACACTTATTACTATATATGTGTGTGTGTTTGTGTGTGTGTGCATGTGGGTGTATAAATTTGTATATATTTATGTCTACATAAATGTATGCAGTTGTGATATTTATATGTGCACGTATACAGATACAATTGTATAAATATATGTATCCTTATGTATACATGTTTGTATGTGTGTGTGTGTGTGTGTGTGTGTGTGTGTGTGTGTGTGTGTGTGTGTGTGTGTGTGTGTGTGTGTGTGTGTGTGTGTGT
>NC_068987.1:6409564-6410227 GCF_001194135.2 Octopus bimaculoides
ATGTATTTATGCGAATACAGGAATACGGTGGTGCTTCAGCATGACCGCAGGCGTATATCTGAAACGAATAAAAAGAAAGGTAGACGGAAACTAAAAGAAGCCCTTCGTATATATATATATGTGTGTGTGTGTGTGTATGTGTGTGTGTGTGTGTGTGCGCGCGTGTGTGTGTGTGATTGTATAACTGTGTTTGTCTCCCAACCATCGCTTGACAACCGATGTTGGTGTGCTTACGTCCATGTAACTTAGCGGTTCGGCAAAAGACCACGACAGAATAAGTACTAGGCTTACAAAGAATAAGTCTTGGGGATCGATTTGCTCGACTAAAAGCGGTGCTCCAGCATGGCCGCAGTCAAATGACTGAAACAAGTAAAAGAATAAAAGAATATATATATTTGACTGCGGCCATGTGGCGCGCCGCCTTTAGTCGAACAAATCGACCCAGGATTTATTCTTTGTAAGTTTAGTACTTATTCTATCAGTCTCTCTTGCCGAACTGCTACGTTACGGGAACAAGCATAGACACAAACATTTCATATATATACATATATATATGTATATATATATACTCGCATAACCATGATTGTAGTATACACCACGCTTTCGCTAATTGCTTCTCAATGTAAACACATAAACACCCAGATACACACACACCTATATACA
>NC_068987.1:6410397-6413107 GCF_001194135.2 Octopus bimaculoides
GGGGATCGATTTGCTCGACTAAAAGCGGTGCTCCAGCATGGCCGCAGTCAAATGACTGAAACAAGTAAAAGAATAAAAGAATATATATATTTGACTGCGGCCATGTGGCGCGCCGCCTTTAGTCGAACAAATCGACCCAGGATTTATTCTTTGTAAGTTTAGTACTTATTCTATCAGTCTCTCTTGCCGAACTGCTACGTTACGGGAACAAGCATAGACACAAACATTTCATATATATACATATATATATGTATATATATATACTCGCATAACCATGATTGTAGTATACACCACGCTTTCGCTAATTGCTTCTCAATGTAAACACATAAACACCCAGATACACACACACCTATATACACACACACTATATTCATCTTATGGCATCGAAATACCAATCTCTGGGTAACAGTTTATAGCATATTTCTGCTCTACCCGTTCATTGACCAGCGACCACCATCAGCAGCAGCAAGCATCCATCGCCTTCCCTCCTTCTCTCCTTGTCTTCCTCCTCCAACTCTTCCTCCTTACCATCATCCTTGCCTATGTCTCCTCCCCACCCGCCACACCCTCCCCTACTACAACAACGTCTCCCTTGCTATTTCCGGTCGAATTTCGATCCCTTCTTACACATAACCCCCCCCCCCTCTCTCTCTCTCTCTGTTCTTCGCATCATTTCATTCTTTACCATATATATGTTCTTTCTTCTCCATTTCTCCTTCGCAATTTTCATTCTTTAATTATTATTATTATCAATTTTATTCATTGTGTCTCGTCCTTTTATTTCGCGCGCACATTCATGCGTAAACACGCATGCAGATTCATTATCGCTGTTCCCCTCTTTCTCTCTCTTTCCCTTTCTCTCTCTCTCTCTCGATTATATAATATTCATATATATGTATACATACATACATGCTTACACGCACACACATATATACTTGTGTGTGTGCGTGTATATGTATATATCATATATCGTGAGTATTTACCAAAAAACAAAAGACGAAGGCGGGTGTGTAAACAACAAACAGATGTATATATATATATATATATATATATATATATATATATATATATATATATATATATATATATATATGTATGTAGTATGTATATATATATATATATATATACTACATACATATATACATATACGTACACACGTATATATTATATGCATACATGTATACATATATATATATATATATACATATACATATATATGTATGTATACTGTATATATATATTTATTTATTTATATACATATATACACATACGTACACACGTATATATTATATGCATACATACACACACACACACACACACACACACACATATATATATATATATATATATATATATATACATATTTACATATATATATATGTATGTATACTGTGTATATATATATATATATATAAATATATATACATAGAGAGAGAGAGACAGACAGACAGAGAGAGAGACAGAGAGAGAGACAGAGAGAGACAGAGAGAGACAGAGACAGAGGGAGAGAGAGACAGGCAGACAGACAGACAGACATATATTCCTAATTATCAGGCAATCAGGCATTTCTTTCAAATTCCTCTTCGCCATCATCGATGTTTACTGTATAGCGTTTCTTGTTAAATAGTCATCGGTCTCGGCTTCACATGTGATCTCTGAGAGCAACAACCCGACAGCAGCAGCAATCGCAGCAGCTGCAATAATGTTCCTAGCAGCAACAATGCCAACAGCATCAGCAGCAACTGAAGCAGCAACAATGCTGTCGATGAGAACAATAGCGGCGGCAACGATAATTTTCTTTTTATCTGACATAAAAGACCGTCCTTACAAAGAAAATGGATTTTTTTTTAGCTAATTACATCAAATGTAACGTATTACTGGTACCTATTTTAACGATTCCCCCATGGAGATTTGAACCTGAAGCGGTCAAGCGTGAAATTTAATGTTACCCTGATAAACATTTTGCCTTTCCTTTGTCATTATGTAATAGTCTAATGTAAGACAGCAATCTGGAAGAATCGGTAGCGCGCCAGACAAAATGCTCAGCGGCATTTTCGTCTGTCTTTACGTTCTAAGCTCAAATTCTGCCGGCGTCGATTCGATTTTACCTTTCATCGTCTCGGGATCGATAAAATAAGCACCACACTAGAGTCGGTGAAATCGACAAGCCCCCACCCCCCGCGCTCCCCACGAAATTCCTGACCCTGAGCCAAAATTTCAAATCGTTATGTAATAATAATAATAACAGTTTATTATCTAAGTAGAAGGTGGTGAGCTGGCAGAATGGTTAGCACGCCCGGTGAAACGCTTAGCGGTATTTCGCCCACCGCTACGTTCTGAGATCAAATTCCACCGAAATGAAATTTCCCTTTCATCCTTTCGACTTCGATGAAGTAAGTATCAGTCATGTACTGGGGTCGATCTAATCGACTATCACCCTCCCCTCCAATTCCAGGCCTCGTAGACAGGATTATTTAAGCACCAGGTTAGTAGTTTGTTAGTTTTGATGGGTGGCTTTACCATAATTAAATCGTCTCCAGCATTTGGTGGATATTTTATTTTATCGACCCCGTAAGGAGGAAAAGCAAATTTGACATCAGCACGATTTGAACTCAGAGCGTAAAGATCGTCAGGAAAAATATTGCATAAATAATCATTGGTTTCAGTTTAGGCTCAAGATCAGCGATTTTAAGGGACATACCAGTGGGGG
>NC_068987.1:6413117-6414672 GCF_001194135.2 Octopus bimaculoides
GGGGGGGGGGTCTGGAGGCTTCCTGGCTTTGGGTAAAAGAAAATACAGTTAATCATGATTTTATTGAACATGTTACCCCTCTTAGATCCACACAGTTATTGCAGCGGTCCTTCGGTTTTTCCAAGACCTGTAAAAGAACTCGGAAGGTTGGGCCTCCAACCAGGTCTTTCGAGACACCCTTAAAGCCAATTTACATTTTTGTTACATGGGACCCACAAAATTTTATATGGACCCCAGTTAAGAACCACTGGTTTAGAGTGATTCCATGTTTATGCTGTACTTAAGCTCACTCCCTACATCAAATAGATGTTGCTTGAAAGTAAAGTGATATGTGTTGCGCTCAAGAACACAGCTCACCACCCGCTCCAGGATCTGGTCATCGTGTGTGTAGCACCCGATTTTATTGAAAGCATCGACAGCACAATCCTCCACAGTAACTGACCAGTTATAATCCTGTCGGGGTAAAACACACTTGCCCAATCTGTCACACAGGGGTATTGAACCCGAAACTATTGTCTGTGTGTATGTATGTGGTTGGGAAGCGACTTACTTAATTGTACAGCCATGCCTGCACCATTTTCTTTCCATTTTTTTTTATTTTCAAAAAGAGCAAATAAATTTATTTTGTATACGTAGATTTTTAAAAAATCGACAAAAACCGATAAAATCTCGCTCAGTGAAACGATGCAGTTCTCCTATAACAGCGTCCGAATTATTATTTCATATAACTGCCAGACATTGTACTCAAAAACCTGATGTACCGAACTACATATACTTCGTGTATGTTAGATTGAGTAGATTTCAGTACAAGTTATTGTGTATAACGGCAGAAAGAATGGAGAATTGATAAAAAATTTAATAGGTTCCACGCAAAATTTGCATATTGGACATATTCTGTCCATTTTCTTACTGAAAATATCATGGTGCATTGGTGCTCAATGCTTCTCTAAACAGCATGTGTGCATATATATGTTTACATCTGTATGTGCATGTATACACACACACACACATATACATATATAGATATATACACATATGGTTGTGTGGTTAAGAAGCTAGTCTTACAACCGCGTGGTTTGGGGTTCAGTTCCATTAATCAGCACTTTGGACAAGTGTTTTCTTCCGTAGTACCGGACGAACCATTGCTTTGTATGGGAATTCGGTAGACCCCAGCACTTTTTTTTTTGGAAACCTGTCGCTTAATCTAACGCTCTTTTTTGCCGAACCGCTAGTTTATGAGGACGTAAGCATATCAGCGCCGGTTGTCAAGCGGTGTTGGGGGACGAAGATAAACACAAACACACATACACATACACACACGACAGGCTTCTTTTAGTTTCCGGCTACTAAATCCATTCACTGCTTGACAGTCGGTGTTGGCGTGTTAACGTGTGCGTAACGTAGCACTTCGACAAAAGATACCGATAGAATAAGTATCAGACTTTGAAAGAACAATTAAGTACTGGGGTCGATTCGCTCGACTAAAATTCTTCAAGGCAGTGCCCCAGCATGGCCGCAATCTAATGACCGAAACAAAGATAGCAGAGCTACCATT
>NC_068987.1:6414744-6415738 GCF_001194135.2 Octopus bimaculoides
ATATATAGGGTGGGGGAGTATGTGTGTGTCACGGATTCAATTTGAGTTGCAGCTTTTACGAAGAATCGAGTGTCGGAAATATAGAATCTCTGTCCGAAATCCATGACCACACCAATTGTCCATGCAAAACATTTTCACTCGAGATTTTGCCCAAAACAGTGGGCGATTGCTGCAGTCACCTGACTGATTCTCAGGTACGTCATAGTAAAATATAAGAAACAACAGAAGTCAAAGGTTAATGTATACATGACAAAGATAATGTAGAACAAGCTTACTTGGTAGAGGAAGAAAACGCGGTGATAGTAACCAAATTTGTTTACAATCGGCAAAGAAAGATAGGAGATGACACGAATACACTGAATGATTAATAACTATGCGAAAATGAGAAGTTAGCACACGCAGTGGCATAATATGTACTTGTTGATAATAACAATGGCAAAGAAAGTGATACAAAAACGAGCAAGAGAAAGCTAGTAAAGTAACTTTTTTTCTTTTTTTCGAGAAGTACTTTTCAGGCAAGTGATTTGATCTGAGGTCGTGTGTTGAAAAAAAAATACAATTGCAGCGTGGAAAATACGCATTAACCATTCAAAAACACCACAAAGACTATTTAAATTTATTTAGTAGATATTTACTATTTGGCGTCAAAACGTTTCGTCGCACCAACTGTGACCTGGTCACTGACACGATTCAACTGCATCTGGCTTGTGATGAAGTTGTTGGTTAGTATATACAGGGTGCCTATGAATTATCTTTAGAATTTGGAAATTTCAGAAAAAAAAAGGATAATTCAACAGGGGTTATTGAAAAACATAGGCAAGGAAATAAAATTTTATTAGAAGCATCCAAACATTTCCACGCGGGTTCCATTACTTACATACAATAATCATTTCTCTGATAGGGTACAAAGCCTGAAATTTGGAGGAGGGAATAGTCGATTACATTGACATCCGTACACAACTGGTACTTATTTTATCGATGCCGAATGGATGAA
>NC_068987.1:6416239-6418681 GCF_001194135.2 Octopus bimaculoides
GTGGTGGTGGTGGTGGTGGTGGTGGTTTCGGCGGCGGTGGTGGTGGTGGTGGTGGTGGTGGTGTCAGTGGCAGTGGTTGTAGTAGCAACGGTACAACTGATGATGCTAATTGCAATTAAATGACGGTTAATTAGTACTAAAGTTAATGTATCGAGCTCGCTGGTCAATTGAAAAAAAAAAAAGATTGATTCAGTTGAATATAGGTCTATCCTCGTTTATCACGGGTATTAAATGAATCAGTGATAAATGAATTATAGAACAAATGAGTAAAAGTAGTTTTCGTTCCGAGACACCAAGTTATCCCGAATATTGTAGGTGGTCGCCGAGGCATGTTTCTGCGGCACAATCACAGTCTGTGACTGATCACCGACCCATGTTATCGCAGATCAATTTCTGATAAGCGTAACACGGTTCACAATTACCCCACCGTGTTATCTCGGATTAGTGAGGAATGAATCAGAAATAAGCAAGACAGCATATAATAGGCAGAAAAGTCCGCGCAAATGTTCTGTTATTTTGATGATTCTTCAAATTCCTTGAATTTTTTATTGGCATCGAAACAACTAGATTCATTTACAATTGGGAGAGTCTCCAATTTCTCCGTTTCTTTCAAATACTCTGCAAGTAGTAAGTCACCGTTTCGAGTTTGTTTTATCTTTTACTTCTCATCTTGTAAGATATTTATGGTAACCGAAAGCAGATGTTTCTTGATTAACGCTTTGAACTTCATGCTAAATTAATTTTCCACCTCCAGAGTAAAGAGTCTATGAAAAATCTACTCCTCAGTTTTCCTGAGCGCACTTTTAGAAGGACGTGCAACTAATTCGGCATCTTGAATCTTCAAACTTCTTGGACCAGAAACATATTTAAGTAACCCTAAAATTTTCATTTGTCTCCTTGAAAAATAATAAATAATCCAGCATTCCTTTAGTGACGTTGCCAAAGGAATATTGTGCGGTTGTTAATACTTGAAAGAGACTTCAGTGGTCAAAGTCGTTCCTTCTCTTGAACAAAGGCCCTTTAGTGTCATCTCAGAAGGGACGACACACAGTGACGATGCCTTTAAAATTCCCCATTTGTTTGAAATAATAGTCTCTGTGAATTGAATTACACTTAATGCTCTTGCTTTCAGTCAAGGATCGTCTTAATTTCTTTACAGTTAACTCGGTATTTAACAAATTCTTGGGGCATCTTATTTTTCAAACAAAGTATCCAAGCAGTTCGACTAATTTTCCTTCTTCCTTTATTTTTTTATTTTTTGCTTTTTCAGCAGAGAAGCTCTCTTGAAAGGATGGAATAATTTACCTGTTCTTGAAGTTCCAAAACGGGATTTTAAATTCTTCAATTGAACCATCAACGTCTTCAATTTCATATAAAACTTCACTGAACGCAACTATAACAATTTCGACTTCATCATCGTCACTTCCCGTGTTCTCATCTCTTGATTCTTCAATAAAATCTTGTTTATGATGTTTAATTTGAAATCTCGTTTTTTTTTTTTTTAATTTTAATTTTTAAATTAGGGGTTTTAGCTAAATCGACTGCATGCGCTAAACATTGCTGATGTCGGAGTAAGATTTCTCTTCCAAAACCCTACCATAACATGCAAACATAATATACTATGAAGCATACTAAATGTTTTTTGTTCTTTTGTATTTTTAAAAGTCAGTACCACTTTCTGTTACATCAGTAGAGCTTCTTACATTATTTTTGGTAAGGTAAGGCGGCGAACTGGCAGAAACGTTAGCACGCCGGGCGAAATGCTTAGCGGTATTTCGTCTGTGCCTAGAGTTGAAAATAATATAAATTCCGCCGTGGTCGACTTTGCCTTTCTTATTTCTTTATTGCCCACAAGGGGCTAAATATAGAGAGGACAGACAAGGACAGACAAAAGGATTAAGTCGATTAGATCGACCCTTGTGCGTTACTGGTACTTAATTTATCGACTCTGAAAGGATGAAAGGCAAAGTCTCTCGGAGAAATTCGAACTCAGAACGTAACGGCAGACGAAATACCGCGAAGCATTTCACCCGTCGTGCTAACGTTTTCAACCAGCTCATCATCTGTGATCTGTTATATTAATTCATTCCTAATGAGAAACATTCATTAATCATATGTGGGTATAATGTGTGTGTGTGTGTGTGTGTGTGTGTGTGTGTGTGTGTGTGTGTATATTCAAGGAATAAGAATACCTCTTATATAATGTTGAGAGATGTCAGAACTCTGGGAACTATGTCAAAAATTGCAATTCTCAACAAAAACTAGTGCTTTCCACCATCCACACATTGACATCAAATAACCCAATTATTTCAGAGCTAAACAATAAACTAGTTATTGTTTTTCTTGTGAGACCTCCGAGTCAATTCATGATTTAAATAGACCATATGTGTGTGTGTGTGTGTGTGTGTGTGTGTGTGTGTGTGTGTGTGTGTGTGTGTGTGT
>NC_068987.1:6418806-6420412 GCF_001194135.2 Octopus bimaculoides
GAAGCCCTCCGTTTTATTTTTTATTATTTCTGGGGATTTTGAGTGGACGCTTGGGTCACAACTGTTTCATTTTCTGTGCGTTACAGATGGACCCAGTGTGCTAAAATTTTGTTACCTATTCTGTAAACTGTTAATCTCGACGGAGCTGGTCTTTGAAACTCTTCAGTTCATTTCTGTCTAACCATTTCTGCATTCCCCGTTTTCCAATACTGCTTGATGATCCACTTTCGTTCATCGTTGACACATTTCCTGTGTCCTTATGTTTACAAGGGAGAGATAAGCATCTCCACCCAGCTAAGCCTGCATCCAGAGACATGTCTCTGAGTCTTTGCTCGTCATCTGTCTGGAGTAGCAATGGCCTGCTACTTGTAAACATAAGGACACAGGAAATGTGTCAAGGCCGACAGGAAGCGATGCTGCATCCTAGGGCTAAATAGCAGTAGTATTATTCCCTCACATGGAACTGTCACATTAAGTTGACAACATATAACTATTTTATATATAGATTATTTTACGCAAAATCTAATTTTGTACAGTGATATTTTATCCGAATTTTCTTACACTATTCTATCTAGTATGTGGTATTTTTAAATTCCATTTTTTTTTCAGTAGTTGTGTGGACTCTTCCTATATGTGTATAGCTTTTTAGAGAAATTACTGAAGGGTAATTTAAAATTTCACCAAAAACTTTAAAATTTATTCAGATTTCCAAGTTCAATCTCATTGCGTAGCACCTTGGGCAAGTCTTTTCTACTATAGCCTCGAGCCGTCCAAAGCCTTGTGAATGGATTTGGTAGGCGGAAACTGAAAGAAGCCCGTCGTGTAAATACACACACACATACAAACATGTGTGTGTGTGTGTGTGAGTGAGAGAAAGAGAGAAAGAGAGAAAGAGAGAGAGCCGGTCTTGGTGTGTTTACGTCCCCGAAAAATGAGTACTGGTGTCGATTCATTTGACTAAAAATTTTTCAAGGTGGTGCACCAGCATGTCCGCAGTCTAATGACTGAAACAAGTAAAAGATAAAAGATAAAAAACAATAGAGCTACAAAAAAAAAACCATAAAAGACAACGATAAAAATATTTTACGTTTCAATTTTGCGTTTCGTTAATTTATGTTAATTTAAATAACATTGGAAATGTAATTTAAATAAAATAAAATAAATTAATTGAAATAAATGGAGGGAAAAAAACGAAGGAATTTATTTAACAACTCAATAAATACCTGAATATTGTTACACGACATTTTCGCATGTCTTTTCCATTACTAATAGCAGACTGCCTACATTACTGTACACCTAAACACACACACATACACAGTGCGTAGAAACGACACATATACATATACGCGCACACAAACTTTACCGCACGTATTATATACACGCATGCGCACACACGCACACAGTCACACAGAGGCTGCAGTAAATGTCTCTTATGACAATTATATGTCCTCGCATTACGTTGCTTTCCTGAACACTTACTCACGGCATCTCACATTTCTATTGAATCATTTATGTATGTAAAGCATGTTTCTGCAGCTATTTTATGCATGCACTTTTTTCTTCTCTCTCTCTCTCTCTCTCTTTCTCTCTCTCTCTCTCTCTCTCT
>NC_068987.1:6420422-6423381 GCF_001194135.2 Octopus bimaculoides
CTCTCTCTCTCTCTCTCTCTCTCTCTCTCTCTCTCTCTCTCACACAGACAAACACACTCTTTCTCTACAAACTTGTGCACCCAACCAGCCAACCTACCAACCTACAAACCTACCGACCTATCTCCAAAACAGGACGTACAAGTCTACCCATGTAGCTGTGGTAAGAAGTTTGCTTCCCATCCATATGGTTCCGAGCTCAGTCTCACTGCGTGGCACCTTGGGCGAATGTCTTCTACTTTGTGGTTGGATTTGGTTGACAGAAACTGAAAAAAGCCGCGGCGAGCTGGCAGAAACGTTAGCACGCCGGGCGAAATGCTTAGTGGTATTTCGTCTACCGCTATGTTCTGAGTTCGAATTCCGCCGAGGTCGACTTTGCCTTTCATCCTTTCGGGATCGATAAATTAAGTACCAATTACGCACTGAGGTCGATATAATCGACTTAATCCCTTTGTCTGTCCTTGTTTGCCCCCTCTATGTTTAGCCCCTTGTGGGCAATAACGAAATAAGAATCTGAGAGAAGCCCGCTGTATATAAATATATATATCCCTGGACCTTACACACACACACACACACACACACATATATATATATATATACGTGCGTGTGTGTCTTTGTATCAGTGTCTGCCCACCACTACTGCTTGATAACCGGTGTTGGTGTATTTACGTTCCCGTAACTCAACGGTTAGGCAAAAGAGACCGATGGGATAGGTGCCGATGATATTTCGGAATTACAATTCCTTCTTCAGATATTCTTAGATGGAGTCTCTGCTATAAACTGTTTTCCAACGGTAGTGCATTGTTGTACCATTCTAAACTTTTTATTCTTTACAAACAATACACAACGCTTCAAGTGAACTACAATACTCTCCTATTATTTGGGAAGTTCAAAACCAGAAACCCAAGGATTACTTATACAATATCACTGAACTGCAGCATATAGCAATACTTTGGTAATAGATTTTGAGGCAGCCAAGGTCAACACTCTAAGAGAGGAAAAACCCAGAGTTGAGTCGTGTCCAATCTACTCCAAATGACGGAAATTGCAGCTGCAACGACTGCAGCAGGATCTACAAATCCCGTTTAGGTCAAAATTCTTACATAAGCGGCACAACAAAACATCGAACTAAGAACACTGTACAACTGTGTCCTACCGAACGGTCATTCATTGAAACGACAACTAAGCCTAACAGACCTGGTTCCATCCACCAACTTGGCCCTTAAATGTTCTCTATAGCAGGGGTTTTCAAACTTTTTGACTTGCGGATCCCTTTATATTTCAAGCTTTACCTTAGGGACGCTTATGAAATTTATACATAAATATTTGCTTAAATTAACATATATTTTTACATTTATTTATTTAACAGTATTTACCAAATAGGTTTATTGTCAATTAAAAGATTTAGATTAAAAAACATATATAAAATCAAATTGCCCATAAAAAGTATTTGCTGTCCACGGACCCCCTGTCTTGTCCTTGCGGACCCCCTGTGGTCCACGGACCACAGTTTGAAAACCCCTGCTCTATAGAGTGCATTCTTTTACAAACATTCAGAAAAACACCAATTTCGAATATTTTTCTAATTCTACAAGACAAAGAGAGGGGCTCTGGGAAAAGTCAGGAGTGATGACCTTGTCTAGACTAGGTCATGTACAAAAGAAAAAGAAAAAGAAAAAAGACAAAAACGTGTGTGGATGAAAGGGATGTTGTGGACATAAACCAGGTCCCCAAATCTAGGAATTTAGGTAGTTGAGTGAAGCTGTCTATATTTTGATATAATGCAAAGTGACGAAAATTGAAAACTAACGAAGCCAAGTAACCAAGCTTTTGAAGCGGCAAACATCAAAGGAAATCATCAAAGTTAGAGTTAAAACAAGATTAAACCAGCTGTGAAACAACTGTCAGGATTTTGGTTGTTTTTTTTTTTGGTTTTGGTTTTTGTCTTTTGACAAACCCTAAAATAAACCATGAAGTATCAATAACATCTGACTAATCAATAAATAATGCACACACACACACACACACTTGCACACGCATATACACTACCCTTTATATATATATATGTGTGTGTGTGTGTGTGTGTGTGCGTGTGTATATATATAGTTCATATTTATATATATATATATATATTTATATAAACACACACACATGTACATATACACAGATATACCTATGCATATACAAACATACATATATCTATAGAAATGGGTGTGTATGTGTATGTGTGTGTGTGCGTACGTGTGTGTGTGTGTATGTGTGTGTATGTGTGTGTATGTGTGTATGCAATATAAATACAATAAACTGAAATCCCTCATGGTATAAATATTAAATAAAATACATTTTCCTATTACCGAATCATAATTATGCTATTTGGAAAATAACATCCTATAAATACAAGTAGCAGGCCATTGCTACGCCAGACTGATGACGAGCAAAGACTCAGAAACATGTCTAGGCTTAGCTGGATGGGGACGCTTGTCTCCCCCTTGCAAACATAAGGACACAGGAAATGTGTCAAGGCCGACAGGAAGCGGTGCTGCTTCCTAGGGCTAAATAGGGACTGTCACATTAAGTTGATGAAGAGAAATAACCCCGAAATCGCGATACACAGATATTGTTTTGAGCTGAGTGGGGATTCTAGATTCCCTTGTTCGAAAATATAAGGACACAGATCGTGTCGTATAGCCAGCTGGAGACGATGTCGCCTGGGGCTAAATTACAGCAACATTCGTCCTAAACCAGGACTGCCATGTTATGATGTCAAACAATCTTTACTCCATACGCGGAAATCCAGAACTTATGGGAGAACGAAATAGTATCGCTGAAATTCAACATTTTTCAAAGAATAAGAAATCGAAAATGCCCTTTAATGTTCTGAAGGCGGTATATGTTCCACAGCAAACGACCTTTGCTTCTATTAAACTGAATCGTGGTAAGGGCACGTATACGCAACCTACTA
>NC_068987.1:6423813-6424970 GCF_001194135.2 Octopus bimaculoides
GATGCACACTCACACACAGAGACAGAGAGATGTATGTATGTATTATGTATGTATATATGTATGTATGTATGTATGTATGTATGTATGTATGTATGTATGTATGTATGTATAGACATAGACATACACACACGTATATGTATAGTTAAATAGATAATCAGAGGCGGTCAACCAGGCAGATAGATAGATAGATAGATATTGAGAGAAAAGGAAGAAAAGATCATTTACAGAAACATTAAAAATTCACCGTTCCTCATTGGATGAAGATGGATTTAACCTTTCATACATCAGTGTAGGCCGAAAGAGTAATAGTCACGTGTGTATTTCGATCTGGTACGGGATGACACATGTTGCTGTCTAATCGACATTTAAAAGTGGTCATCGATATCTATGAGCTATGTCTAACATGTTGACAATTTGTGAACTCTGATTACCAAATCGAAATCTACAGCTAAGAAAATCGATATCTAAAGATTCCTATCAATCATATTACTGTATTTATATTGTCTACAGCTATTGCTGCCTTGTCGATACCTGAAGCCAATTTATGAAACCGACGTCTGAAGTTTCTTCTATGTCAAGTCAACATCCAGCAACGACATTTAATCAGTTGATACAAGTCTAAGAGAGGGCTTTTATGTAATCGCTCGACCTGCTAGAAATAGAAGCCAAATATCCCTCGAATTAAACACTCACATCTTAAAGGAATACATGAATGGATAGTGTTGTTCACAGTACATTGCGTCTGAAAAAGTCATGATGGGCATGGTTGGAATTCCTATGATTATATTTCTCGCACGATCGCTATTCACGTGGGCCTAAACAACAACAACAACAACAACAACAACAACAACAACAACAACAGCAATTCTTTTTGTCTTCTTGTTTTCGTTTTACTGGTTACAGTCTTTCGACTGCGGTCATGCTGGGAAACTGCCTTGGAGGGTTTTAGTTGACCGTATCTACCGCAGTACTTTTTTTTTAAAGATTGGTACTAATTCTATCGGTCTCTTTTGCTGAACCATTAAGTTATGGGGACGTAAACAAACTAACTCCAGTTATCAAGTAGTTGTGTGGGGCAAACACAAACACAAAGACTCACATACACGTATGTATATATATATATATATATATATATATATATATATATATATATATAT
>NC_068987.1:6425660-6428233 GCF_001194135.2 Octopus bimaculoides
ATATATATATATATATATATATATATATATATATATATACACACAAAATCCAGACAGATATCAATAGATCACTCAGAATTTGAATGATATTTTGTGTATGTTGAATTAACAAAAACGATCATTACATACATACATACATACATACATACACACACACACATACATACATGATGTGTATATATATAGGAAAATTATGAAAAACTCATGATGCAGTTTATACCATTTTTACCACGCCATTGTGGCTATTTGTATCCTCTGAATCGGTTGTTTACAGAACAATTGGATGTCGATCCACAACACTTCTTCAGAGCAACACTTTATAGCATTTTGCTGACACTGATCAAATGCTTCTAGTTTGACACATGGCGATAGTTTTTATCATAACTAGGAATGCTACAAAGTTTCAATAGTAACCACATCAATATATTAGTTGTAGACTGGAGGATGATACTCTATGTGGGGCTCCAGTTGTCGTACAGCTGGCTGCACACACGGGAAATAGTGTGTGTATGTAGGAAGTTATTATCTCTTGATTTTAAATCCTCAATCAAATATTTATATTTATTTAATCACATATTTAATCAAACATTTATGCTTATTCATATCCTAGATCCGATATCGTATATATGACATATCCTAGATCCGATATCGTATATATGACAGACATGTTGATTAAAACACTGAGATTTTAATCTGTTGTGTAATACGATATGTTCCACAGTAATATCCTTGAGTCTTTGTTCTTTTTTTTTTTTGGTATGCCCAGAATTGAACATAAAGCATTAATGTGTGTGCTGGTGTTTCTACGTATGTATGTGTGTGTGTATGAATGTATGTATGTGTGTATGCATGATGTATGTATGATTGTATTTAGTATGTATGCATGTATGTATGTATGTATGTATGTATGCAATGTGTGTATGTACGCATATATAAATATGATTGCATGTGTGTGTGTGTATGATTGTTCTCTCTAGTTTTTTAATTATTCGAAATTTTCTTCTTCTTCTTATTCTTCTTCTTCTTCTTCTTCTTCTTCTTCTTCTTATTATTATTATTATTATTATTATTATTATTATTCAAACTCGGAATCTTGCGGTTAGTAGCCCGTGCTCTTAACCACTATGCCATATGCCCGTGGGCAATTATAGAGTGAATTTTAGGGCTTATAAATCTAATAGATTTATAAGCCCTAAAATATTAGATTTATAAGCCCTAAAATTCACTCCATAAATGCCCACGGGCATATGGCATAGTGGTTCTCCGAGGAAAAAGACTTCAAATAATTT
Source organism: Octopus bimaculoides (assembly GCF_001194135.2). Taxonomy (NCBI): domain Eukaryota; kingdom Metazoa; phylum Mollusca; class Cephalopoda; order Octopoda; family Octopodidae; genus Octopus; species Octopus bimaculoides. Next base: position 6,426,950 of record NC_068987.1, read on the forward strand.
ATAATAGCACAGACAACGACCAATATAGATACATGCGATGTGGTATTATTCAGAAACAGGCAGTGAAATCTGACCTACAACTTCCAAATTTATTTTATCAATGACTTGATGAACGCAGCAAAAATCTGTAAAAAATTGTTTAAAATCTTTATTTTTTAATTATTTTTTTTTTACTTTGAACAGTATTTGAAATTGCAGCCGGAATCTAATAATACATATCATTCAAATGTAGGTGTATGTCAACATATACATACATTTAGCCAGCCATTCCATAAATACTTGCGTTGTTCATAGAACGTTGAGAATGTTGTCAAATGAAACTGTCATTCCGACTAGGTAGGTTGCTGTACGTCATTATCATTGTTTCCAGTGGGAATATCTTCTCACAAGAATTCGACCAAAGAGACAAAAAAAAAAAAAGAAAGAGAGAGAGAGGAGGAGCAGGAAGAGTGAGTTAGTGAAAGCGTCAGAAGAATATCAAAGTCCAACCGATCGGTGATTCTAACTAGAAATAGCTCACCTAGCTCCTAAATGTTAAATTCTATTTTTAATTCACCTGTAGAAAATGTATTTTTTTTCACACGAAGTCATTGATTTGTTCATCAAAAAAAAAAAAAAAAACGTTTGAAACGGCTGTAGTGAATCTCAACCTATTTGTATTATTATATATACGTCTGAGGAAGTAAGATAATAGACTCATACAAATGGGGCTCAGGTTGACTTGCTGCCCAAACTTCAGCTGGAACTGCGACTAAAAACGTAATGAGGTTATTAGCTGCCTAATAAAGATTACCAAAAGGTAGGCTTTCAATGGAGCTGTACAGCAATAATAGTAAAATCAGGCAAAACAACTGGTATCAAGATAGATTATGGCATTTATATATTTAAATATTGACATAACTTGAGGGTAGAAATGAATATTACAAGAGTTTAAATCACAAGAGGCCGATCAGTTGAGGAATTATTTACATTATTTACATTATTTACATTTGACCGATATTTGTCCTCATCTTGTTTGTTGTCAACACAATGTTTCGGCTGATATACCTTACAGCCTTCATCAGGTGTCTTGGGGAAATTTCAAACCTGGGTTCTCATTCCTAAGATATTTTTCGATGTTGTTGTTGTTGTTGTTGTTGTTATTATTGTTATTATTGTTATTATTATTATTATTATTATTATTATTATTGTTATTATTCAGGTCACTGCCTGGAATCGAACTCGGAATCTTGGGGTTAGTAGCCCGCGCTCTTAACCACTACGCCATATGCAGTGACCTGAATA
>NC_068987.1:6429150-6430509 GCF_001194135.2 Octopus bimaculoides
ATATATATATATATATATATATATATATATATATATACACTCATACATACATACATATATATGTATACATGCGCGTGCGTGTGTGAGTGTGTGCTCGTTTATCTTTATAGCAGAGTGGATGGAAATCCTTTGGCAAGAGACACCTGAGGATAAAAACAGATTAATAGCGAGATTAAATTAAATCAATATTATTGTGATTACAATTACTATTTGGTCGTCTGCAACTATACATACATGAATGTCTGCGTATAATTTACATATTCAAACGTTCATATGTATATGCGTGTGCGCTCGTCTATATGTTTGTGTATGAGTATTCGTGTGTGTATGTGTGTATCTATGCAACAAAGCCTCTCTAAGGTGGAATCCCTTACATAAGTATTACCTTTACCAGAGTTTCAATGAAGGATAATCACGCAATATTCAATGTATGGTATAATACAAACAACAAAAAACATCATGGACAAGAAAGCAAGAACTCTTTAGCAAGTTGAACCTTACCAGAATGAAGGAGAACTTAGAACAAAGAGCACACAAAATAGAAAAGACTGACTGGCAACAAGCAGATCAGACGCCATATATATATATATTAATAGAATGGTGTGGATTCAAAGCGTCGACTTCGGGCGTTACTACCCGTCAGTCAACCAGTTTGGCCTATACATTTTTTCTCTCAACCTTTGTTCCACTGCACCAGATTTTAAGTATTTTATGTCTAAATGTAGTTTATCACTAGTCAAACATACATACATACATATATATATAGATATATATAAATTAATAGAATGAGATAAGAGAACCCAAGGCTGTGAATAGTTTTCACAACATTTATAAAGAGAAGGTCTTACAGCTGTTTCCGGGATATTTTTTATATCCCTTCATCAGAGACGGTGCGAGAAAATGTTTAAGTAATAGTTATTATAGAGAAGATACGAAATACAGAGTGAAGTGGAGGAATGAAAACAGACGTGAGATACGTGAGGATATTGTATTTGCAGTTCCATTATTTAAGCAAAATGGTGTATATATAAGTTTCATTATATATATATATATATATATATATATATATATATATATATGTATGTATGTATGTATGTATGTATGTATGTATGTATGTATGTATGCACTCACAAAAATATACACATGCTCATATTGTTTTTATTAGTATTCTTTTAGGTTTTACTGACATAATGCATTATTACAAAATAAAGCGAAACTCCACGTTAATCTCTCCTACATCATCTCTGAAAGATACAAGAGATAATCGCTATGATATGATAAAATATTTTAATATTTTACTTCAGAACTAAGGTTTGATTTTTTCCCCCTAATATCAAACCACCACCACCACCACCACCA
>NC_068987.1:6430571-6435825 GCF_001194135.2 Octopus bimaculoides
ACTACTACTACTACTACTACTACTACTACTACTACTACTACTACTACTACTACTACTACTACAACAACTGATGCTGCTCTCATAACGGTTGGTCTTATTTCGTTTCTTTAATATCAATGGTAAACAGAATAGTCGCGTTTTAAAAATATATATTTTTTTAGTTTCAGTGTTCATATATTATTTATTTTTCTACTTTCGCCTCTACTTCTAGTGCTAATAGTCCTGAATAGCAATAATATACTTTCTAATTTTGGCACAAGGCCAGCAATTTTGAAGGGTTGGTGTAAGTCGGTTATATCGATCCCCAATGCTCAACTGGTACTTATTGCATCGACCCCGAAAGAATGAAAGGCAAAAATCTACCTTGGTGGAATTTGAACTCAGATCGCACAGAGTGCGAAGAAATGCCGCCAAGCATTCCGTCTGAGTCGCTAACAATACTACCAGCTCGCTACCTTAATTTAAGTTCACATTCAAGGAAACGCTGGAAATGTCGTAGCCTCACAGTATGTCTGCGCATCATCAGCTACGTCAAGCCCAGTTCTCCATACAACGGAGCACCTGACCTGTAGAATCTGTCCCTTTCGCAGAAAGCGAAAGAGCAGACATACCAGTCCGGTTTAGACGTGAACTGGGGGTAAGGTAACGACGATTAAGCAGTAATATATGGCGGAGGTGATGTGAGTGTTCGTTACCCCTGTTCGACCTTTCTTGGGTAGCTGTCTATCGGGCCTTTCTGGATGAGGCCGGCCGCCTTGCTCGCTACCTCGTCCCAATTCTCCTCCACTTGGAAACCAGGCTCCACCTAGACTCCGGTCAATCTAACCGTTTGGCGCCCTACGCTGGACCAGCTCCTCATTTGTTTAAACTATGTTTCTGAAGTATCTGCAGTCACTTGCTTAAATCTCATTATTTTCCCTTTCTGTTTGTCATTATTTAAAATTTGTTATCACTTTTAGAAATCGTTTTCTTGAGACAAGTGGTTAAGGTGTTGAACTCAAGATCGTGAGATCGCGGTTTCGATTTCTAGATCGGCTGCGCGTTGTGTTCTTCTGCAAAACTCTTCATTTTTACGTTGCTGCAGTTCACTCAGCTGGAAATCTATGTGACGGATCAGTGTACAAGTTTCAGATGGTGACCCAGGAAAGTCACCCGAACGGAGGTCTTCCGAGCCACATTTGGAATTCAAGGTTCAGACGGTGACCCAGGAAAGTCACGCGAACGGTGGTCTTGCGAGTCACGTTTGGAGTTCAGTGATCGAAAGGACGAATAGTACAACCCGTACTGTGAATCCCGACTGGTTGCGGTTGGTTGTTCAACCACATCGAAGGATGATGATGAGTACCACACTTCTAGTTAGCAACTTTCACCACAACACCAGAAGAAATCATGTTAAAGTACAAGTGATGGAATATTTACAAAAATACGAAATGAATGGAGCCCCCCACCACACACAACCCCCCCCCCCAAAAAAAAACCCTATTTTTTTTTACTCTAAGATAAACAATTCATGGAGACTGGATGCGTTGCAGTGTGTTTCTAATAAAATGGCGGAATATTTAATTCGTCTCCATATGAATGTCTGTCACAGTACATACATCATGAATATTTTGAGATTCTATTACGGGAAATATTGTCAAAACGTTCCGGTAATCAATAAATATCATCGCCCAGGAAAATTTTCCTTTTGCTATCTTCAGTTACGACTTTCCTGATCAGCAATTAATCTTTGCAGCTATGGAAAATTTTCTGCTGTTCTGCTAATATATTGCAATTATTATTATATTTTTTTCTTTTTTGCAGTTGTGCATGTTTATTTTGTATATGAAGGGAATGTTTTTAGAAATTGTTGTTAAGCAGGCTTTTGGTCTCTGTTCACAGACATCAGTTACATTTGGATTTAGGATAATATAATAGTTCTTCGTTCAATGATTCATTTTAGTACCGTTTATGACTTTTCATCGAAGTAATAAATATCATTTCAAAAATGTTCCGTGAACCTGTTAAATATTTTAACCAAGAGTTTGGTTTCATTATTTATTCAAGGACCAAATCAGCGAGCTGGTTGAATCGTTAGCACGCCGGGCGAAATGCTTAGCGCTATTTCGTCTACCATTATGCTCTGAGTTCAAATTCCGCCGAGATCGACAAATTAAGTACCAGTTACGCACTGGGGTCGATGTAATGGACCATTCCCCTTCCCCCAAAATTTTCAAGGTCTTGTGCCTAATGTAGAAATAATTATTTATTCAAGGCCCAAGGCGGCGAGCTGGCAGAATCGTTAGCACGCCGGGCGAAATGCTTAGTGGTGTTTGTCTATCTTTACGTTCTGAGTTCAAATTTAGCCAAGGTCGACTTTGACTTTCATCCTTTCGGAGTCGATAAATTAAGTACCAGTTGCATACTGGGGTCGATGTAATCGACTGTCCCCCCTTCCACCAAATTTCGGGCCTTTTATATTTAAAAAAATTCTGGATGCTGCGGTTTTATGAAGTCTTTCTGTCTTGTTAAAAGCACGAAACAGGGAATGGTAAAACAGTCGACAACTGATGAGGAGTTATCCTCTTTCGATAATTTGTCCTGTTCTTATCTTTCGTATGTTTACATATTTTTCACTCGTTGCTGAAGTTCTGTGCTTAATGTGTATTATATATATATATATGACGACCGGTGTTAGCTTGTTTGTGTGTCTGTGACTTAATGGGCCCGGAAAAAGATACTGACTGAATAAGTGCCAAACTTTTTTTTTTTTAAATAAGTACTGGGGGCGATTTGTTGATCTACGTCCTTCAAGGCCGTACCTAAGCATGGCCGTAGTCCAATGACTGAAACGTGTGTGTGTGTGTATGTAAGATCTATTTTCATAACCATTTTACGTAAAAGCAACGTAACAATAACTATTATAAAACAATAGTAGTAGTAGTAGTAGTAGTAGTTTTATAAGACAATGGCATATATCCAGAGATAGACAGACAGTGAGGAGAGAGGGAGAGAGAATGTCAAAAAACATGAAAGAAAGCAGTAACAAATACATGAACATCAACATCAACAAGAGAAACAAACAGTTATTACAGCGAAAGTAACCTTTCTTGCCCCCCTCCTTCGCCCACCACTAATCGAGTGCCAGATTTGCCCTTCCACCCTCGCTATATAATCGCTGCAGACGAACCAAGTAGGCAGGTATTCTTGACTCGCGAAGAACAGAACCATGTGTGATAGAAGTTCGTTTTGGAATGTGTGAAGAAGCTATGGCGCGCGTCGATACCATGATAGAGAGAGAGGGAGGAGGAGGAAGGAAAGAGAGAGAGAGAGAGAGAGAGAGAGAGAGAGAGAGAGAGAGAGAGAGAGAGAGAGAGAGAGAGAGAGAGAGAGAGAGAGAGAGAGAGAGAGAGAGAGAGAGAGAGAGAGAGAGAGAGAGAGAGAGAGAGAAAGAGAGAGAGAGAGAAAGAGAGAGAGAGAGAAAGAGAGAGAGAGAATGAATGATAGTGGGGGAGGAAGAGAAGAAGGAGGTTTGAGAAATGCGCCGTCTGTAAGAAGGCATTCTGTGATGAGAGAGAGAGAGAGAGAGAGAGACAGAGACAGAGACAGAGAGAGACAGAGAGAGAGAGACAGAGAGAGAGAGAGACAGAGAGAGAGAGAGAGACAGAGAGAGACAGACAGAGAGAGAGACAGACAGAGAGAGAGACAGAGACAGAGAGAGAGACAGAGAGAGAGAGAGAGAGAGAGAGAGAGAGAGAGAAAGAGCAATGAGATGTTAATAACGACCACGGCAACAGTAGTAACAACAGCAATAATATCAACAAAAACAACAAAAACAACAACAACAACAACAACAACATCGATAGCAAGAACAACAACATTTAAGGCAGGGAACTGGCAGACTCGTCAGCACACCGGACAAAACGCTTAGTGGTTTTTTCTTTCGGCTTTACGTCCTAAGTTTCAAATTCCGCTCAGGTCAACTTTGCATTTCGTCTTTTCGAGGTCGATAAGTACCAGCTATAAACTGGGGTCGATGTAATCAACTAGACTCGCCTCCAAAATTTCAGGCCTTGTGCCTATAGTAGAAAGGATTATCGGACGAAATGCTTAGTGGATCAAATTCTGCTGAGGTCAACTTTGCCTTTCATCATTGTGGGGTCGATAAAATGAAAATTAATTACAGTTGTTGTTGGCACTCCGTCGCTTACGACGTCGAGGGTTCCAGTTGATCCGATCAACCGAACAGCCTGCTCGTGAAATTAATGTGCAAGTGGCTGAGCACTCCACAGACACGTGTACCCTTAACGTAGTTCTCGGGGATATTCAGCGTGACACAGTGTGACAAGGCTAACCCTTTGAATTACGGGCACAACAGAAACAGGAAGTAAGAGCGAGAGAAAGTTGTAGTGAAAGAGTACAGCAGGGTTCGCCACCATCCCTGCCGGAGCGTCGTGGAGCTTTAGGTGTTTTCGCTCAATAAACACTCACAACGCCTGGTCTGGGAATCGAAACCGCGATCCTATGACCGCGAGTCCGTTACCCTAACCACTGGGCCATTGCGCCTCCACCTAACTACAGTAATCTCACGACATATCGCGGTTCACCTATTGTGCACTCAGAATATCGCGGATTTTCCTGGCTATTATATGTAAATTTATGTCGCGGACGCCTCAGTATATCGCGGGTATCTGCGGCCGATAGGTATTTGTATTTTTTCAGATTTTAATTATTTCTGCAGGACGTTTTGGAACGTTACACCCGCGATAGTCGAAGGATTACTGTACCAGTTCAGCCCTGGGCTCGATGTAATCAACTAGTTCCCACACCCGAAACATTTCAGGCCTTGTGTCTATTTTTGGAAAGGGGGGAAAATAACAGTAACAACGGCAATACCCAAGAAGGACAACAACAACAATAGTAAATAACTTTCTCGGATTTTGGCAATAAGGTGGACAATTTAAGAGGAAGGGGGCCAGTCGATTAGATCCACCCAGTACGCAACTGGTACTTAATTTATCGACCCCGAAGGAACAAATATATATATATATATATATATAATTAAGGGATCAGCTTTTTTAGCTGCTATTTCTGAACTTCGGTATATGGTGAAGCAAATGCTTGCTGATCCCTTAATTATGTTTATAAATATATGGGAACTTTTAAATAAGTTCTCCACCGATAATGGTGCTTACATACCGAAGGGCTTGGTAAAAATTATTAATTGTTGATTTATTAATAAATTAATAAATTGATAAATCTTTACCCTTTTAAT
>NC_068987.1:6435874-6437287 GCF_001194135.2 Octopus bimaculoides
TATATATATATATATATATGAGATTTTGAATTTGGTGCACGGACCCCCATGTACTTCTTTTGCGGACTATTTTCTTTTTCTTTTATCCAGATTTTTTTACGTGTTAATTATGAGAAAAATTTGGTTGGTATTTTCGTTAGTCCGAAATATGCAGAAGCTCCTCACAGAAAAAGTGAAACTGTGTCGATTTGTCGATGATTAATGCTGTCCAACCACTTAATTCATCGATCTCGGTAAATATGAAAACGCAATGTTGGTATTAGTTTGACAGGAAAATGCAGTCGAACATGTGTACCGCATGTTTCAGTGTATCGCTTTTTATGGGTTTTCACACTTTTCCACTGTTACCTCGACAGTCATACAAACGTTAGATGTAACCATGTATGGCTAACAGTAGAACTGTAACGTGTCAATAAACACGTTACACTTCCCTGATGACAGATCCGTGAAACCGAACCTCTCGTCTGGTTTCTGTGGCTAGGATTCGTATTACATTTTCCTATAAATTTATGTCTATGTCATAACTACTATATATATATTCGCTAAATCATCCATAGATTTTTATGGTGAATACATATGTACTGACAGAACATTAAGTCCAGAATCAGCCGAATCGAGCGATCCCTATCTATGACGCTACGGAAATAGCCGAAACTGACCGATCAGTATAAGGAATTCTCGACCGCTGTTTTCGGGCAATTACAGTCCATGTCAGTACATACGTATACAGCTATGTGCTTTAACTACACCATTAGAGCATTTTAGCTCTTATTTCTAGCAATGTAGGTGTTCCGAGTCATATTTAATGACTATTATAGTTTTCATTTTTGGTTTTACATTGCACATGGCTGTCTATATTAATTATATGTATATATATAGTTGAAAAATATCGTTATCGGTATAAAAATACCATGACCAATTATAGAAAAATGGAGGAGAAAAAGATGTTGAATCAAAATTAGATTAAATACAAAATAGAATTCAATACATACGCGCGTTTCAAAGGACGATACAAAAAAGTAAGAAAAAAAATTATAACCATAATAATAATAATTAAATTTATGCATTGTTATTTTCATCAGTGTGAGGAATTTTTGTAAGGACAACATCTTTTTCGCCTCCATTTTTGTATAACTCTTTATGGTATATTTATACCTATAAGGATATTTTTCAACTATTATTTTCATATTCTTATTACTTGCTCTGGCTGTTTTTTTTAATGAATATGATAAATCTCACTCGCTCGCTCACTCACTCACTCACTCACACACATATACACACACACACAAACACACACAAACACACATACACACACATATATATTGGGTGATCTCAGATCAAGTCAATTGCTATGCAAGTACATCTCCGTAATATATATATATATATATATATATATATATATATATATATATA
>NC_068987.1:6438430-6439131 GCF_001194135.2 Octopus bimaculoides
AAAACCAAGAAGATTACTTCCCAAAATATGCAAAATAATACACATGACCCCCACTCAGCCAGAAAAATACAAGAAACAAAAATAGACAACGGTTTATCAGTCTATTAATATCTATCAACATCTACCTATCTTCCTAGCCACTTAACAGCACCCCTCTATATCTACCTACTCACAAGTCTATCTATCTATCTATCTATCTATCTATCTATCTATCTATCTATCTATTTATCTCTCTCTCTCTCTCTCTCTCTCTCTATCTATCTATCTATCTATCTATCTATCTATCTATCTATCTGTGTCTATCTATCTATCTAGCTGACTAGCTAGCTGACTAGCTAGCTATCTGTCTGTCTCTATCTATCTATCTATCTATCTATCTATCTGTTTGTTTGTTTGTCCGTCTGGTTATCTGTCTGTCTGTCTGTTTGTGTCTCAGTTCAAATATTTCCAATCCATCTTATACCTCACACTTTCACCCTCTCTTTAATTTCCCCATTATCTCTCTTTCTCCCAAAACACACACACACACACACACACATGCGCTCTTCTCTATTTTCTATCGCCCTCAACTCATTTCAATATACAAATACCTCTCTTAACCCTCCCCCACCATTTTATCTTGTAACTTTCAACCTTTCGCCCCATTTCTTTCTCTTATAATCTCATGTAAATGTCATATACATACATACATACATACATAT
>NC_068987.1:6441428-6442238 GCF_001194135.2 Octopus bimaculoides
CTTTCTTTATCTCTTTCAAATGTATTCTTGAATTCTTTGTTTCTTTCTCCTTTTCTTTGTCTCACCGTTTCTTTCTATTTACGTTTTTTGAAGCAGGGCACTGGAGTATAGTAATTCTGTCATAAAAAAAAAAAAACTACTTTACCATACTTTATTGTGGAGGAGGCACATGGCCTAGTGGTTAGAGCAGCGAACTCGCAGTCGAGGGATCACGGGTTCGAATCTCAGGCTGGGCGATGTGTGTGTTTATGAGCAAAACATCTAGCCCCCACGCGGCTCCGGCAGAAGGTAATGGCGAACCTCTGCTGACTCTTTCGCCACTTTCTCTCATCCTTTTCTCCTGCACCTAGCAGCTCACCTGCGACGGACCAATGTCCGATCCAGGTGTGGTACCTATATGCCAATGAAACCGGGAAACCGGCCCTTATGAGCCAAGCATGGCTCGAGAGGGAACAAACAACACCATACTTTATTACCTCTGCCTTACCGAAGGCGGAGGTATTGTTTTCAGTCGTGTTTGTTTGTTTGTCCGTGGACAACATATATCAAGAACCGCTGGATGGACTCGGATGAAACTTTCAGTGATGTTTGGCCTCGTGATTGGAACGAACTGATTCAATTTTGGGATCGCTCCGGTACCGGACAAGGATTCTGGATTATTTTTCCAGTTTTTAAAATTTTTTTTTTACTTAACCCATTACCTACCAGTGATCTCATATGAGATTACTTAAAAATTACAAATTTCGTAATTATCTGTCAATATTTACACATATCTAACCTTTTTGCTATATCTACTAGGTATATTTCTCT
>NC_068987.1:6445590-6450001 GCF_001194135.2 Octopus bimaculoides
CCCGGCGTGCCAACGTTTCAGCCAGCTCGCCGCCCTACAAATACAGTGTAATAATGGTTTCATATTTTGATAGAAGGTTAGTAATTGCGGGGTTGGTGCTCAACTGACATATATTTTAATGATACTGAAAGGATTAAAAACAAAGTCGACCTCGGCGGAATTTGAACTCTGAACTACTTTGCCAGCTTGCCACCTTACAATAGAATGGTCGTGAGTTCAATTCCCGGCGACGCGTTGTGTCCTTGAGCAAGACACTTTATTTCACGTTGCTCCAGTCCACTCAGCTGGCAAAAATGAGTAGTTCCTGTATTTCAAAGGGCCGTCCTTGTCACGCTGAGTCTCCCTGAGAACTAAGTTAGGGGTACACGTGTCTATGGATTGCTCAGTCACTTGCACGTTAGTTTCACGAGCAGGCTGTTCCGGTGATCGGATCAGCTGGGACCCTCGTCGTCGTAACCGACGGAGTGCTCCTAGAATATGATAATCGTTTCTACTATGGATACAAGTGGAAGGGGGTTAGCCGATTACATTGCCCTCGGCGTTTAACTGGTACATACTTTATCGACCACGAAAGGATGTACGTTAAGTCGAACTCGGCAGAATTTGAACTCAGAGGACAAATGAAACGCTGCTAAGCATTCTGCCCAGCATGCTAACGATTCTGCCAGCTCGCAATAAAATGTTATAATAAACGTAAAAAAAAACTGAGTCACTCGGTTAGTTGTAATCATCGGAGTGAGTGCATAGGGAACACCCACGTTTGACCATCCTCCGTGGTCGGTGTCATTAAAAAAAGAAGAAAAAAGAAGACAAATGACTCAAATTCTTTTCTCTTTTGAGAGTTAGTTCTTATGTAAATAGCTGAAAATGACTTTTTGCGCGAGTACTAATTGAGAACCGGTTTCGGTTTAGTTTAATAATAGTTTGGGAAACTAATGGTGAAAATTGTACCGATTAAGTTAATGGCAATGTTCTGAAAGCAAACTGTTACTGGATATACATGTAGAAATCCGCAAGCATGAGAGGATGAATATATATTTATAAGTAACCACGTGAGTTCCATAAGATTATGGAAGTCACGTGATTAAATAAAGACAAATAGTGGAGGGGGTAGGGTGAGATGCTGAAAAGTTCCTGGCTTAAAGGGTATCGCGAATGGCCTGGTTCGAGGCCCAACCTTCCGAGTTTTTGTACAGGGTTTAGAAAAACTGAAGGATCGCTGTAATAAGCGTATAAACCTGAGAGGCGAATATGTTGTATAAAATCATAATTAACTGATCTTCCTGTATTTCTTTTAACCCAAAGCCATTTAACGTACATTCCAATCGCGATAAAGAGTTACAAAAGGTACCTTTCAAGTATGGATATTTATATTTTGTAGTTTATGAAACTTATGTCTGGTACTACTAATTTACACACACACACACACGCGCGATTCCCGGCGGTGCCTTTTTGTCCTTAAGCAAGACACTTTATTTCACATTGTTTCATTCCTGTTAGCCGGCAAAAAAAGAAAAGTAGTATCTGTAATTCAAAGGGCAAGCCTTGTCACATACTGTGTTTCGCTGAATCTCCCCGAGAACTACATTAAGGGTTTAAGGGTACGTGTATCTGTGGAGTGCTCAGTCACTTGCACGATAATTCCACAAGCAGGCTGTTCCGTTGATCGTACCAACGGGAACACTCGTCGTTGTAACCGACGGAGTGCCATGTATGGATGTATGTATAAATAAAATGATAGTCATTTACGTTATAGCTAATTACTATTCATATTTATTAATGTCCATTCATGCCTTACAGCCAACGAACTGTTTCTTTATATTGTCACACAGCATTAGCAGAGCTAAGAAACATCTGAGTTCTGATAATATTGTGATGACACAAGGAAGTAATTAACTAGCTCTAAGGGGCCTGAATCAAAATTAATTAAAAATTAATTAATAATTGCATTACGTTTAAAATATATTAAAACTTTCATTAAAGTATAATCTTCTGGTTCAAAGCTAAGAGACGACACACACATCATTCAGTTTGAAATTTCATCGTCTCCAACACCACCACTACCACCACCACCACCACCACCACCACTACTACTACTACTACTACTACTACTACTACTACTACTACTACTACCACCACCACCAACAACAACAACAACAACATACTACGATCGATAATATTTGTAATAACTCTTTCTAATTTTGGTACAAGACCAGCAATTATTTCAAGGAGAAGGGTTGGTCGATTACGTCGACCCCAGGGCTCAACTGGTACTTATTTTATCGACCTTGTCGGAATTTGAACTCAGAACTTAAAAATGGACAAAATACCACTAACCATTTCGCCCGGCGTGCTAACGATTCTGTGCAGCCTGCCGCCATAATAATAATCCTTTCTATTATAGACACATCGACTCCAGTACTCAACTGGTACTTGATTTATCGACCCCGAAAGGATGAAAGGTAAAGTCGACTTCGCTGTACAGACTGATGACAGACTTCAAATAAGGTGACCAGATATTATCATTCTGGACAAAAGTAAAAAAGAATGCATCATCAAAGATCTGGCTGTATCTGCGGACATGAATGCAGCGGTCAAAGAAGAAGAGAAAATGGGAAAATAGCAGGATTTGCCTAGGCAAATGCAACGACTGTGGAAGGTTTCTACAAAAGTGATCGCAGTGGTCACAGGTGTCCTTGGCACCATCACCAACAGTTTTCTGAGATTGGTGTTACCTGAAAGTTGCATCAATACAGAAATATGCTTTATCGCGAACAGTAAGGATTGTAAGAAAGTTCCTCGATATCTAAGGGAACTAGTTGTGTCCCAGTATCAAGGACATTGATTCCAAATGCAACACATTCGAGCATGCCACGAATAATGGCAGTAATTCATTCATTCTTTCGTAACACAGAGACATCAGTTCGTCAATTGCACAGCGCCTCACCTGTTTGCATCTTTAAATGCAACAACTTGTCCTTCGACGTCTCTGGTCATGTTAATGAAACCAAAGGCAAAACAACAATAATAATAATAATAATTATGTTTAAAGCGTAAAGCAGCGAGCTGGCAGTATCATTGGCTTAACAGCATTCTGAGTTCAAATTCTACCGAGGTCGACTTTGCCTTTTGTTCTGGATAAGACGAGTATTAAGTTGAACATTGGGAACAATGTAATCGACTTAGCCACCTCCTCGAACTTGGTGGTCTGGTGCCAAAATTTGAAATCAATGACCATGTGAATGCAGTATTGGCTGAATCGTTACTGCATCAGACAAAATGCTTAGCAGTATTTTTTTTCCTGACTCTACGTTCTGAGTTCAAAATACCACCGACGTCTTTCGTTCTTTCGAGATCGATAAAAATAAGTATCGACTGAGCACTGGGGTTGTGTAATCGACTTAGCCGCTTCCTTAAAATTTGCTCGCCCCTTGTGCCAAAATCTGAAGACAATTTCAATTGCTTTTGTACGAATTTTAATTCCAGAAAAAAAGAAAAGTCACACTGAGAATATTATTTTATTTTATTTCTTAAATGCAGATGACACAATAGCTGTAGCAAATACAACGCAGGTGGTTGTTCCTGTATGTGGAATAACTGAACAATAACAAGATTTACTTGTTTTAAAATCAATACATAGGACTTACCTGAAGCGAAAATCTTTTTATCCCTGAGGTCAAATTATCAATAAATAATTTCAATTTAATCTGCCAAAATCTCGGCTCGTAGCTGTAGACGGCGCACCATCTCTCGTTTGATCTCTTTTACCTATTTCGGTCATTGAACTGCTGTCAGGCTGGGACACCAACTTGAAGGGTTTAGTCGAACAAATCGACCCCAGTAGTTTCTTGGTGTTAAAGTCTGATATTTATTCTATCGATCTCTTTTTGCCTAACTGCTATGTTACGTGTTCGTGCACAAACTAACACCAGTTATCAAGTGAGAGTGTGGGACAAACATATCGCGATTCATGACGTCCTGTGCCCACATATGCTTATATATATATACGTATAGAAGTAGGTATGTACATATACGTATGTATATATGCATATACACATATATTATTATATGATTGAACGCCACGCATTCTCTTCCAAGTAAGTTTTATCTTAATAATTCTGATGCGCACTCTATACGATCTTTTTACTCTTTCGTTTTCTCTCTCTTATTCTTTTACCTCCTCTTCTCCCACTATTCTTTCCTATTACTGTCACTCCCTCCTTCACTCCTCCTCCCTTGCTCACGTGACCATCGGCCACCTTTCTTCTAACTTGTGTTTCTTTTTCTCCGTTGTCGCTGGAACAAAGAAGGCGTGTTCTTGTTTGTTTCCTGACCACGCTTGATTTACGCATTCGCCACCACAACATTGTTTAGGCTTAGCAACCCTTCCTGTTTGTGTTAACCTATTTTG
>NC_068987.1:6452982-6458430 GCF_001194135.2 Octopus bimaculoides
TTTCAAAATAAAAATCCTTTCTCCTGAAGGCACAAAGCCTGGAATTTGGAGGGAGGGGACTAGTTGATTACATCGACCCCAGTGTTAAGTACCCCTCTGGTACTTAATTTATCGACCCCGAAAGGATGAATGGCATAGTCGACCTCGGCGGAATTTGAACTCAGAGCGTAGCGACGGGCGAAATACCGCTAAGCATTTCGTCCAGCATGCTAGCGATTCTGCCAGCTCGCCGCCGTAGAAAAAAATTAAAACAAACAACAACAATAATAACGATGCAGAAGAAGTGACGGTGGAGTATGCTATAGAACGTTTCCAATCTTTTGGATCAATTTCAAAAGGTTTTAAGAGTTACAAAATCATGAGCTTTTGATGTAATGCCAATCGAAGTTCCCTGCACCTTGAGTTAATTCCTCCGTAACCGGATCATACTTTGATATCCAAATTTAATAGTTAATCTCCTTTGGAATTTCACAAATACTAACTAGATTTCGAAGAACATCGATTTCCGAGGAAAGTATATTATTGAGAATTGCATAACCGTTTTCTTCCACTTACTGATGTGTACGGAGCTTTTCTCTCCACTAAATTTAGACAGGAACAACTTAAGTGTTAGATTTACGGATAAATAATTGCCGCACCTAAACTTCTCAAAAGCACAATGCAGAATAAACCCGCTCATTAAGATGTAGTGAAAAAAAGTTTCATTAAAGTTACAACATATCTAGTGGTGTTCTTAGTTCTTTCGGTATTTAAATCATTATAACTAGTTACTTATTTAATACATTGTATAATTTTAATTAATGTTAGTATGAATGCATGGATGCCTGTGGATTTCTAAAATTAAATATTCTTTATTTTTCCTAGCATAGTTGATGTATTTCCACACTTATGGACACTTAAGCACATATGATTTGTCCCTAGAGCACACACACAAAACTCCACAGGTTCGCTTATACCATAGATAGACGTTATCGCCGTTAATTTTGCGTAGAATTACCGATGGTAGAGCATGTCACATTTCTTGCATTTTTAAAGTTCTAAAGTATGTGCGCAGATTTTATAGCTATAGTCTAATTTCATCAATAATGCTTACTAACTGGTTTATAGTATGTAACTTATAAAAAAAAAAAAAATCCAAAAAAGTCAGAATGTAGTTTTCAAGTTTTCTCTACTAGTAAAAATTTCAGCAACATGATTTGATCACAAAAATAATTTTTATTTACTACAATATATTTATTTTACACTGCGAGATAGCGCTTTTTTTGACGTCTCTGTTTATACTTCTACTGGAAATATAAAAGATGACTAAATATTTGCAACGCTACTGTCTACATACATATTAGTCAAAACATTTCTCCAAATTATGAATGCTATCGAGCGTCAGCCAAATTATGTTCATTCCAGTCTTTTCATATTTGGTGAGTGTTTTTGAAGAAACAGAACGCTTATGCCAATTGTACCACACATAAATTTGTATCATTAAAGACTCACTAGAACGTGATGAAATGCTTGTGCGATGCTGTTGCACATCAGGAGATAGATTTTACGTGATCTGTATATACTTTGGGCCAGCAATTTGAATTCATTTCAAGTGTGAGTCAAGTATGCGGTACTGAAGAGCTGAAATGATAGCGAAATATCGATCTCATTCACTTCCAGGATGATTCGTTTCGCCTGTCTTTGAAGTATACTGCGTTTCTCAACATGTCTTTAAAGGTACTTTCTTTCGACGATATACCACAGCTAGAAGACGTTTAACAACACATACACAAGTATACGATATTGATAATGTTTATATTAATTTAACACTTTTATAAATATTAATCTGATATTTTTGGCTGTGCGTGTAGCCATCTTCGGAGAAACAGGCGAAGTTGGGCTTCACATACATTAAATTTCTCCCCGGCGCTAACTTTTTTCCGGATACGCGACGTTGAAACCAAGATTCGACTAATTTGCTCGTGCGCCTTTTATGCCATCAAATACAATAATTGTAATCATGATACCATTTTATTTATCGCCTCAGAAAGCTGGGTCTCTCAAGGTATGGAAAGCTCCATACGAAATTAGTGTCTCCGAAACTGAAAGAATGACAATAGTGCTGTACAACACTGTGTGAGTAGCGTAAGACAGGGGTCGAAATATCTCGAGAAACTACAGCAGTGAAAACGCAATGAGAGAGAGAGAGAATAACATAAAACGAGACAGAAATAGGAAATAGAGTGAGTGGAGGACATGTTTGGAGAGAGTAAGAGCGAGCAAAGCAGAGAAGGTGAGAAAAAGACAAACAAGCAGACGGAGAATATTGAGCTGAAGGCGGTGGTGGTGGGAGAGAGAGAGAGAGAGAGAGAGAGTGGAGATTTGCAGTGGGAATGAGAGAACATTATGAAACAGCAGAAGGGATAAGGGGAAATGTTGAAGGAAGCCCGAGAGAAATTGAAGAGAGGGAATGAATGAGTTGAGAGAGATATCTAGAAAGCTTGGTAGAAATGAAGAGAATGAATGGGTAGAGAGAGAGAGAGAGAGATGAAAAACAGAGAGGGGAAATAGAAAGAGAAAGATGAAAGTTGGAGGAAAACAAAGATTATTAATAAAACAGCGAAAAGCAGAGAAGACGAGATGAAAAAACAAAAAACAAAAATTATCAGAAGAAAATCTAACAGCGAAAGACAAAAAAATCAGAATCTAAGCATTAGCTCTATTTCTATCTATTTATCTATCTATGTAACCTACCTATCTATCTATCTATCTATCTATCTATCTCGATAAAGGCAATGAGGGATTATATAGACAGATATATATGCACAGGGAAGGAGTAGGAGGAAGAGTAGGAGTAAGCTAAGCAGTAGAGTGGGGGGGAACTATGGCAGCCACAAAGTGATAATTCTGTGTAGCGTTATAACAGGCAATGGCTGCTACAAGATCGCAGAGTCACGTTCAGGACCGAATTACTAGACCTTTAGATTCGAGAAACGATGCCCAGGTGGATCTTTTGGTAGGTGCTTTGATTTTAGATTATCGTCTCCGAGTTTTTTGTCTACGTTTGATTACCCCCTGTATTTATTTTTTATTAATTTATCACTCCGTGTGTTTTGTAGTCTTTGTTGGTCGGTGTGTCTACTCCTTTGTTGATTATTTTAGAGAAGAAAAAAAGGAAAGAAAAAAAAAGGGGAGAGTAAAAACGGAAAAAGACAATAATCTGTGGTCCTTACATATATAAAATATAACCCCGTGGCTGCCCTTTGTAAAATACTAATATATATATATATATATATTGTTAGAACACCTCTATTGCTAGAAATAAGAGCTAATTTAGGCGCTCTTAACACCCAAGTCACAGTGACAATTATAGTTTTCTTTTTTTGGTAAAACATTGCGTACTGCAGTCTATATCAAATTATTATTAATTATATATATATATATATATATATGTGTGTTTATATAATATATATGTTTATATAATTGAGAGAGAGAGAGAGAGAGTCGCGAGTGAAGGCACTTGTTCTTTTCTTTTACAATATTTATTCTTTTTATTTTAATGACAATAACCAACATGATTAGAATGAAAAAAACAGACAGACGGTACAAGTAACAACAAACACACGTTTACCAATACACGTATCTCCACAGACATATGTAGCGCTGTGGTTGCGTTTGAACGCGAGCGCATAAATAATACACAGATAGATACGTACATGTAACGGATATATATACATATATATATATATATATATATAATATCCGTATATATATTATATATACGTACATATATATAACAAAAAAATTATACAAGATGGAACAAAAACAGGCTTTAATTTACAAATTACAAAACGTTTGTATATATGCGGTGTGTGTGTGTATGTATATATATGTAAAGCGCATGGCCTAAGTGTTGAAACATGTAAAAGAATAAAAGTATATATATATATATATATATATATATATATATATATATATATATATATATATATATATATATATATATATATGAGTACTTGATATACACACATTCACTCACGCGCGCACACGCTCTCTTTCCCAATCTCGTGTCCGTGTTTACACACACACGCACTCGCTCTCACACACACACACGTGTTTTTTCAGTGAACGCTTGCATACCATCCACAAGGCACTTATACACACACGTTCAGTGTTACACAGAAGAGACATAATCTGCGCGAATATTTTATTTATGCGTTTACACAATCATAAAAATAAAAAAAAAAACAGAACCGCGGATTTACAAATTTATATTTACGGAAACCTCATGTCTGATCTCTGTATGTACGCGCACTCGCGTGAGAGAGAGAGAGATAGATAGAGAAAGAGCGTGTGTGTGCGTGTGTATTTAATCCCTCAAATAAGGTTGCCTCTGCAGAAAAAATTTGTGGGAACGGATATTTGTTTCATAAATATCCTCATCTCTTCTATATATGTACCTTGTGGAAAATATCTTGTATAGTATGTGTGTATATAATATATTTTATAGTTATTATATATACTATATATTCTATATATAAGTACTGCGGTTGATTTGCTCGATTAAATCTCTGAAGACGAGCCCCAGCATAACAGCAGTCAAATAACTGTAACAAGATGATATATATATATATATATATATATATATATATTTATATGCTTTACACACATTATTATTCTTTAACACGAATTGTAATGATTGTGACTTCGGAGTTTCGGTTAACCAATCCATCATCGGACTTCAGTTTAACGTAAAATTATTCTTATAGTTAAGTCTTCCCAAATTTCAGGCCTTTTGCCTATAGTAGTAAGGATTATAGTTAAACATAAAAACAATATCTATCATCAATCTATCTATATATATATATAATACGTACATATATCTATCTGACTGAACGTATTTTTGTAGTAATCACACCCTCGCTGCTCCTCTGCAAACGACAGCGAAAGGCAAAACCACATGCCCACATGCTGTACACGTTTTCCCATTCACTAAACATGAAAATAGCTGGCATTTCATTATTTCATCATCACAGAGGCCTTCGTCTATGCCAATGGCTTTCTTATCTCTATTTATATTCTGAAGATGCGTTTTACAAATCTTACAATTCAAACACATACACAATAATTTATTATACATAAATGGAGTTATTTATCTTATTTAATCCCCACATTGTGTGTGATTCTTATATGTTAATGTAAATGCGCGCGCTTGTGTGCATATGTAGGTGTGCGCGCGCTTATGTGCGTGCGCACGCGCTCATGTGTGTGAGTGCGCGCTTATGTTTATGTCTGCAATATTAGCGCGATTTTCCATCACCAGGCGCAAATATATCTATGCGGTATGTCAAAGGTGTCTATTGTTATCACAGATCTGCATATAATGTTCAAAGGCTCATAATATATATACACACACACACACACACACACACACACATATATATACATATATATATATATATATATATA
>NC_068987.1:6458791-6462127 GCF_001194135.2 Octopus bimaculoides
TTAAAGTCATTTATTTATTTCTAATATTCCTGTGTTGCATGCAATGGAAAGTACGGTTCTGAATAAAATAAAACATACTTTACCTCCATCTCCTTCCCTCTTTTTGGGCCCATGAGATGTAGGGACAGCTACTCACTAGGGTAGCTAGGGGCGGCACTTTTAAAGGGGCACCACTTTTGGGTCTGCTGTAGGCAATATGAGCTTTTTGTGAGGTCCGGAGGCCGCTCCGGACGGCACACATTGCCTACTAGTGCAGCTAGTTTTTTTTTTTTTTTCTGTCTCTTTCACTGTGTGTGCGTGTGTATATGAGGCAAAAGATATGACAAAGAGAAGGGAAATAGCGGGTGTGTTGAAAGAAAACTATACGTTTCTAGTACACACGCTTCTTCTGAAAGAAAGACTAGACAAGGAAAGAAAAATAAAACGGAGAACGAAAATGGAGAAAGAAACGCACGTGTATATATAACCCACACGGTTGTACGTGTGTGTAGCTGTGTAGGGTGGTCCTCGGGTTACTGGCGTCCCCAGTGCAAATGCATTTTCGGACCCCCTTGCAAGTAACTTTTGAAAAATGTTCCCCAAAGAGGAAATCCTGCCGATACAGAAATAAAAAGAGTATATTAAAATATAGGAGCTAACTAGGTTATATGAAATATAAACACAAACATGGAAATTTCTGCTCGTCATTGCAGTAAACGCTCTCCATCTACGGCTCTCTCTCTCATGTTCCGCAATCGTCGTGTTTACTCGTGTATAAGTTGCACTATTTTATATTTGATGTGAACAGTGGTGGGGGGGAAAAAAACGCAAAAACGAGAAATACTGGGGGTGACTTACGCACGGAGGAGGGGACAACGCTAGCACTTGCGAAGGGACGAAAAAAAGTCTTCTACCAAGATTTAACACTAAATTAAGGGTGTATGGCTTATACACGAATAAATACGGAATATTACAATAATAACATGATTCAATATTCAAGGAATTTAAGGCAGCGAGCTGGCAGAATCGTTAGCACGCCGGACGAATTGCTTGGTGGTATTTTGTCTGTGTTTACCTTCAAAGTTCAAGTTCGGCCGAGGTCGACTTTGTCTTTCATCCTTTCGGGATCGATAAAATTAAGTACCAGTTGCGTACTCAGGTCGATCTAATCGACTGCTCCGCCTCCCCCAAAATTTCGGGCTTTGTGACTAGAGTAGAAAAAGAGAATCGTTAGCACGATGGACAAAGTGCTTAGCAGCATTTCGTCTGTCTTCGCGTTCGTCCCGGGTTGACTTTGCCCTTCATCCTTTCAGGATCGATAGAATAAGTACCAGTTGAGAACTGATGCCAAAATTTGAAATCAATACTCAAGGAATTTCGCATTTAATTTTTACTAAATTTTATATTTTTCTCCCTGTTGCTTGTTTACGTATTGGTGTGTGACAAACACAGACACATAGATGTGTGCACATATACACACAACAGGATTCCACGCAGTTCATCATGTGCTAAATTCACTCATGAGGCATTGGTAAATCCAGGGCTACAGAAGACACTTACCCAAGGTGCCTTACACTGAGACTGAACCCAAAACCACATCACACAACCATGTTCACATCTACTTCATAGATATTTACACACAAACATAGGCAGAGGCGTGGCTGTGTGGTGAGTAGCTTGCTTCCCAACCACATGGTTCCAGGTTCAGTCCCACTGCATGGCACCTTCGGCAAGTGTCTTCTACTATAGCCTCAGGCGGACCAAAGCCTTGTGAATGGATTTGGTAGAGGGAAACTGAAAGAAGCACGTCGTATATATATATATATATATATATATATATGTTTGTGTATCTGTGTTTGTCACCCCCCATCATCGCCTGACAACTGATGTTGGCGTGTTTAGCCCCCCCCCCCGTAACTTAGAGGTTCAGCAAAAGAGATCGATAGAATAAGTACTAGGCTTACAAAGAATAAGTCCTGGGGTCGATTGATTCGACTAAAAAGGCAGTGCTCCAGCATGGCTGCAGTCAGATAGTTGAAACAAGTAAAAGAATAAAGAATTCTATTAAAAAGTAGGGAAGTGGGATGCAAAATTGGTTTTTATAAGAATTTAATGATTTTGACTTACTCTCAAACAAGAATAAATGTTAGTGTTTGGGGCTGAAAGACTGCGAAGCAGATGCAGGACCAGTAAGAAAGAGATGTTAACCAGGAAAGCAAAAAAGGGCCTATAGATATAAAATGGCTCCCTTCCTAAAAGGTCCACCCTCCACTCAAAAAAACAGAAAATCTCATTGAAGTTGAGAGCACATTTCCCCACAAAGTCCTCAAAATCACCCTGGAAAAATTCTATCAGTAGACACCATCATTATCATCATCATCATCATCATCATCATCTTCATTAATCCCTGGGCATTATTGTCTTGACTTCTAGGATTCATAATGCCAGTTACCTGGTCTTCATGGCTTATAAGTGAACAAAACCTCACCAGTCTCCTTGAATGGGGTGCCAGTTTGTCACAGAGTTACCTTCTAACAACATGTCTAAAGTAATGGAGCTGTGTCCTCTCAATGTGGAGAAGTAATGGCATGATCTGGAGAGATTCCTTAATCTCTGAACTATTGGCTGTTTCATCATCATCATTATTCAGAGTCTGTTTTCCATGCTGGCCTGGGTCAGACGGTTTGACTGGAACTGTTAATGCCCTTCCTAATGCCAACCACTCCAATCAAAAAAGTAGTGGGTTCCTTTTACATGTCAGTGGTACTGGCCACGACTATGCTTTCACTTGGCCTGAAGCACAGCAAACCGCCAAAGGTCTCTATCATTTGTCATTGCCTCCATGAGACCCAACATCCGAAGATCATGGCCTCACCACCTCATCCCATGTCTTCCTAGGTCTACCTCTTCCACACATATACAAAATACAATACTAATAACAGTCATTTAAAATCGAAAAAGAGGTCAGCAGGTGGCAGTAATGGAATTATGTTAAAAGGGGATGTATGTATATGTGTGTATAAGTGGGGGGAAATAAAGATGTTTAATACTTTAGCGTTTCAGCCATTCATATCCAGCACAAATAGGTTCTACCAGCCAGATTGACTTATGTTCTACCAACCAGATCCAGCCTATCACACCTGCTCCTTCTAATTACATACAATAACATCATCAAAATTTCGAAGCTATGAGATAATGCATGATTAATTAAAAATAATGTAAATGATAGAGAAATCTGAATGCTAATGATGCTAAATGGTCAATGTAAGGACAGGTAATTAGAAACGAGCATTTTCATGATCTAATGATGTCCAAGCTGTTGCCATTATCATAGTTTTTTTTTTTCTTTCATATCCA
>NC_068987.1:6462500-6467266 GCF_001194135.2 Octopus bimaculoides
TATATATATATATATATATATATATATATATATATATATGAGTAATGCATACACATTCATATATATATGAGTGTGTGTTTAATACGCAACTAGCTTCTTTCAGTTTCCAACTGCTGAATCCAGTCAAGGCTTTGGTCAGCCTGGGGCAGTAGTAGGAGACAATTACCCGAGGTGCTATGCATTGAGACTGAACCTGGGACCATGCGGTTGGGAAGTAAACTTCTTACCATGTAGTCATATCTGCATCTATCGTTTCTTTTTCTGAAAACAGAGTGAGATCTGATGGAGATCTCACTGTTAGATTCAGTTTTCTTTTCATTGCAGAAGAAATGATCTGCAAAAATCCAAAACATTATTTTCAAACATACAGGTGTATGTGTGGCTGTAAGGTATGAAGCTTGCTTCCCAACCACATGGTTCCGGGTTCAGTCCCACTTCATGGCACCTTGGGCAAGTGTCTTCTACTATACCCTCCTGTCGTCCAAAACCTTGTTAGCAGATTTTGTAGAAGGAAACTAAAAGAAGCTTGTCATATAAACATATATATGGTTACGTTAGCATGCCAGGTGAAATGCTTAGCGGCGAGCTGGCAGAATCGTTAGCACGCCGGACGAAATGCTTAGTGGTATTTCGTCTGCCATTACGTTCTGAGTTCAAATTCCGCCGAGGTCAACTTTGCCTTTCATCCTTTCGGGGTCGATAAATTAAGTACCAGTTAAGCACTGGGGTCGATGTAATCAACTTAATCCGTTCGTCTGTTCTTGTTTGTTCCCTCTATGTTTAGCCCCTTGTGGGCAATAACGAAATAGGTATTTTGTTTGTCTTTGCGTTCTGAGTTCAAATTCCACGGAGTTCAATTTTGCCTTTCATTCTTTCGGGGTCAATAAATTAAGTACCAGTTGCATACTGGGGTTGATCCAATCGACTGGTCCTCTCCACAAAAATGTTGGGCCTTGTGCCTAGAATAGAAAAGTATATATATGGTTAGGTAAAAAAAATTTTTTTTAAATGGAGAAAAAATCAAAAACACAAGGACGTGGTACATGCAAAGTATTAATGAGACACTCTGAGAAGGAAAGAAAGAGTGGTTGTTTTACATTTCGAGCAGAGCTCTTCTTCGGAAACAGGAGACATAGGAAAGTCCAAAAGAAAGTAAGAAGGAGAAGGAAAAAAAAAATTGTTGGCATGTGTATGCAGACAGAGTGAGAATGTGTATGGGCTGCATGTGTGTCCCACTCTCTTTGGGTCACTCTGTCTGTCTGTCTGTCTGTATGTATGTATGTGTGTGTGTGTGTGTGCATGCATGTACGTGTGCATGTATTTGTGTTGTGTGTAATGGCATGTGTGCATGGACAGAGTAGCAATGTGTATGTGTGTGATGTGCACAAGTTTGGGTGTGTGCATGTGTGTGTAGAAGTGTATGTACATGCATTTATGTGTTGCGTGTAGCGGGTTGTGTATGGGGGTATATGTGTGTTGTATGTAGAGGGTTGTGTGTGCATGAGAGGGAGAGGTGGTGGGGTGGGGTATAGGAATAGGTGATAAAAAATCAATAGAAATAATATGTAATACAAATAAGAAGGAAACAGTAAAATAAAACCCGTAAAAGGAAAAGATCGCATGAATAAATCAGTGAGAGAAATAAAAAAATAAAATAAAATAAAATATAAAACGATAAAAAAGTAACATAATAAAAATTAAATAAAATATAATAAAAATAAAATAAAATATAAATGATTAAAAATAAAATAAAAAGATAAAAAATAGAAAATAATAAATAGATAAAATATAGAAAATAATAAATAGATAAAATAAAAGGATCAAAATAAACAGGTATAACAGTAAGAGAAATAAACGAATAAAAAATTAATAAAAATGAATAAAAAACAACCAAATAAAAAGTAAAAGGAATAAATGATAAAAGTTATAAAATATGAATAAAAATAATAAATGAGTAAAAATAAGATTTTTTAAGGAAGGTGTAGGGGTAGTCATTGAGAGGAAGGGGGTTGTTTTGAGTCCGAACGGAATTTGAGTATGTATAGTAAAAATGGAATGCTGTTCCAGGCGGAGTCTAGAGTTGGTGGATCCATTGTGTAGGGCAAGGCTGGAGATGGTGATATTTGAGGTGGAGTGGTTAGCCAAGTGAAAATGATGGGTGACGGGGGTGTTCGTACGTAGACAAACGTCTTGTAAGATGTTTGGCGAACTGGTTGGCTAGCCGGTGGCCTGTTTGACCAATGTAAAGTTTACACCTGGAAGAAGTGCAGGAGAAGGAGTTTCTAATGTAGAAGGTGTGCTGGTTGGATCCAGTGAGGGAGGTGGTGTTAGCGATTAAAGTACAGGTGTGGCAATGGGATTTGAAGCGAGGGAAGGATCCAGGTATGATTGGAATGAAGCGGGGTGGGGGTGGGGGTGAAGGGTACTACAGACATCTATGTGTGTGCGTGTGTGTGAGTCTTAGTATCTGCGTTTGTCCCATCTCCATCACTGCTTGACAACTGGTATTGGTGTGTCTATGTCCCCATAACTTAGTGGTTCAGCAAAAGAGACTGATAAAAATAAGTATTTGCCGTAAAAAAAAGAAATCCCAGGGTCGATTTCTTTGACTAAAACCCCTCAAGGCTGTGCTCCAATATGGCCACGGTCAAATGACTGAAACATATAAAAGAATCAATGATTTGTATAATTTGGTAAACTTAATCCTTTCGTTACCACATTTTTGTTGAAATATGCAAATTTTGTTTCAATTAATTTTGAAAATAAGAATTTAGTAAACATTTGACATTACTAAGCAGAATTATGCAGCTGCAATCCTTACCTTTTTTTTTTCTATCTTCAGTTGCATTGTTTACATTGATGTATTCAGTGCTCATATAACTTTCAAGGCTTGCTCTGAACTCTAAAAGAAAATCTGCAGAGATAAAATTTAAAATATTAAGCTGATGTTCAGAACATAAATTCACATGAGATTTTAATGGAAGGTTGGGCAGTCTCAGGTGCTGCCTGACTCTGTTGTGGTTTAACTCTTTAATATACATATTGTTTGGAATTAATCATGCATTAGCTTGTAGCTAAGACATTTTCATGATGTGATTGCTTAGTTTTAGAAAGATATTGTAGGACAGGTATGAGAGACCAGATCTGGCCAGTTTTAACATAAAACTGGTTCAATATTTAGGCCTGATATGGCCAGTTTGAATACTAAAAGGTTAAAAATCTTTTTATGACTTCTTATGAAATCAAGGTGCCTTGCCAGTATACAAAGCTTTGTATAGACAGTGTGTGGAGGCACAATGGCCCAGTGGTTAGGGCAGCGGACTCGTGGTCATAGGATTGCAGTTTCGATTCCCAGACTGAGTGTTGTGAGTGTTTATTGAGCAGAAGCACTTAAAGCTCCATGAGGCTCCGGGAGGGGATGGTGGCGAACCCTGCTGTACTCTTTCACCACAACTTTCTCTCACTCTTACTTCCTGTTTCTGTTGTGCCTGTAATTCAAAGGGGTCAGCCTTGTCACACTGTGTCACGCTGAATATCCCCGAGAACTACGTTAAGGGGTACACGTGTCTGTGGAGTGCTCAGCCACTTGCACGGTAATTTCACGAGCAGGCTGTTCCACTGATCGGATCAACTGGAACCCAATGGAGTGCCGTAGTAATATAGGCAGTGTGTCTATGAGAAAAATCAGCAGCAAAACCAACACTGATAATCAATCACCAGACAGCCTTTTCTGCGTAGTCGGAGAAGGGAAGCTATAATCCACAATAAAAATCTTTAAAATTCAATCACACGGTTCCAGGTGATGTACATTATGTAAACCTCTGGATCAGGCGATCCTATTTTGTTTTGTAGTAAAGAGTGTTTGCCAACATAACATGGCAGTCCCAGTTTAGGACTAATGTTGCTGTAATTTAGCCCCAGGACTGCCATGTTATGTTGGCAAACAATCTTTACTACAAAGTACTGTGGTCAGTGCCAGCCCCCTCTGGAACCTGTGCCGGTGGCATGTAAAAAAGCACCCACTACACTCTCGGAGTGGTTGGCGTTAGGAAGGGCATCCAGCTGTAGAAACCATACCACATCTGTCCAAGATGTGCAGTGGGACTGAACCTGGAGCCGTGTCACTGGGAAGCAAACTTCTTACCACACACCGATATATATATTCCTTTACTTGTTTCAGACATTTGACTGCGGCCATGCTGGAGCACTGCCTTTAGTCGAACAAATCGACCCCAGGACTTATTCTTTGTAAGCCTAGTACTTATTCTATTGGTCTCTTTTGCCGAACCACTAATGTTACAGAGATGTAAACACATCAACATCGGTGTCAAGCGATCATGGGGGAAGGCAATTACAAATACATATATATATATATATATACATATATATATGTATGTATATATATACCCATAAAATTCAAATGTTCACTGGACAAATTTCTTCAAAAAATCCCGGACCAACCTCCTACCCTTGGGTATGTCTCCAACAATAATAACTCTTTGCTAGAGTGGGCTATGGTGCCCCAAAGACTTCACCAGGTAGTGCCATTAAGTTAGACATGGCCTGGGCCTATACAGGCTGAAAGTTATCAAAGTTATATATATATATATATATATATATATATATGACAGGCTTCTTCCAGTTTCTGTCTACTAAATCCAAATCCACTCACAAGGCTTTGGTCAGCCCGCCATGCAATGGGACTGAACCTGGAACCACATGGTTCGGGAAGCAAGCTTCTTACCACACAGCCACTGCTATATATA
>NC_068987.1:6467650-6471259 GCF_001194135.2 Octopus bimaculoides
AAAAAAAAAAAAAAAAGCCGCAATAATTATGCACCAACGCAATACATACATACATACATATATACTTATTTACATAATATCGAGGTCTCTTTCTTTCTTTTGTTGTCCTTTCTATTAATATATATATATATATATACAGACAGACAGACATGCACTGTAAATTTTTGATCGATTAAGCAGGTACCTCTGGTGTCATTGATCGCCTGTATGTGTGTATATGTTATATATATGCGTTCCCGTGTGACCAACGATGTGTTTACTTCAACATTTGTAAAGTACCCTGAAATATTTTTGCATCAGTTCAGTGTGCATTGATTGATTGCAGTCTGTACATTATGAATACGCAGAACTCACTGTCTGTCGGTATGTCTACATAGATATATATGCGTTTGGATGTATATTTTAACATCAATATTTGAACTTAAAAAGAGTAGCTTACATTTAATCCTAACTCTATATTGGATATAACGTGTCTCTCTCAATATATGTATGTGCAAGTCCATACATACCATACCAGCTTAAAAATACACAAATAAACATGCATCTCCATCGCCAGCACTGAGAAATTATACAACCACCACCGCCAGCACCACTACTACAGCTGTTACCACACACTTACGCCTCCATAGCCAACATAACAGTTGTCCTGCAGATTACTTCGACGTTTTTATAATACCTGGAGCTTTGATTCCGGTGAACGGATAAATTTTTAATTAATTTTAAATAATGACTTAAGACATACTAATTTTTCCAGCAATAACTGGTTGATAAAATTATCAGTGATTATATATAATAAGCAGCTTCAAATGTGGGTGGCTGTGTGGTAAGTAGCTTGCTTACCAACCACATGGTTCCGGGGTTCAGTCCCACTGCGTGGCACCTTGGGCAAGTGTCTTCTACTATAGCCTCGGAGTGAGTGGATTTGGTAGACAGAAACTGAAAGAAGCCCGTCGTATATATGGATTATATATATGAATATATATATGTATGTGTGTGTGTATATGTTTGTGTTTGTCCCCCCCAACATCGCTTGACAACCGATGCTGGTGTGTTTACGTCCCCTTAACCTAGAGTTCGGCAAAAGTGACCTTTAGAATAAGTACTAGGATTACAAAGAATAAGTCCTGGGGTCAATTTGCTCGACTAAAGGCGGTGCTCCAGCATGGCCACAATTAAATGAGTAAAAGAGTGTATATAAGTAAATATTTCGTATGTATGTATGTATATATAATAATAGAAATAATATGTGAGTATATGCATATACGTACATGTATGTACATACCTACATCTACGTGTATATGTAGATGCATATCTGGGTACAGGACGTCATATATATATATATATATATACACACACACACACACACATACACGCTGTATATATGCTGTGTGTAGATATTAACGCGCGCCTATTACGAGGTTGTATCGCAGCTTATCGATAGCGTAGTGTGAAGCACAAGAATGCACAAATAATACAATAACAAGAGTAAAAGGAAAAAAAGTAAACAATTATATTAGCTATCACATAAAACAGATATAAATATATAACATCTGCATATAAACTACTTTCCTTTCCGTACCATGCTTGCTTGTATACGGTGTTCGTGTATGTTTAAGTGTTGTTTAGTGATGTGTGTAACGAAGCGGGCTTTTTAACTTGCAGCTTTCAGATATTTACCTTCAACTGTTGTAGGTTTACAACCGGATCTTCGAAGTAGTTTATAGCTCAGCGCATTGGGCAATGTAGATCTTGTTAAGTTTGTTTTAACCACTTGAAGTATTTCATATTTTCTCTAAATTATTATTATTTTTTTTAAATGTAGTTTTGCAAAGCTGATGACGAAAATCGCATTCATTCCTCCTTGCTCCGCCTGGAAATTAATAAGACGGAGGTAAAGGATATGGACCGCACCCGCTCTCGGTGGTAAGAAGCTAGCTACCCAGACACGTGGTTCTGGGTTCAGTCCCACTGTGTGGCACCTTGGGTGAGTGTCATCTACAGTCGTCTTGGGCCGAACAAAGCCTAAACAAGTGACGGTGTGTTTACATCGTCACTTAGCGGTTCAGCAAAAGAGGTTGATAGAATAAGCACCAAGCTTAAAAAATAAAAATAAGTACTGGGAACCATTCATTCGACTAAAATACTGCAAGACGATGCCCCAGCATGGGCGCAGTCTATTGATTGCAACTTGTAAAAGAAGGAGTGGCTATGTGGTAAGTTGCTTGCTTACCAACCACATGGGACCGGGTTCAGTCCCACTGCGTGACACCTTGGGCAAGTGTCTTCTACTATAGCCTCGGGCCGACCAAAACTTTGTGAGTGGATTTGGTAGATGGAAACTGAAAGAAGCCTGTCGTATATATATATATATATATATATATATATATATATGTGTGTGTGTGTGTGTGTGTATCTGTATTTGTTTCCCCCACCATCGCTTGACAACCGATGCTAGTGTGTTTACGTCTCTGTAACATAGTGGTTCGGCAAAACAGATTGATAGAATAAGTACTAGGCTTACAAAGAATAAGTCCTGGGGGTCGATATTTGATCGTCTAAAGGCGGTGCTCCCGCTTGGCCGCAGTCAAATGACTGAAACCAGTAAAAGACTATAAGAATGTATAGCCACAGTCAAATGACAAACAAGAACCTGTCTGTCTGTTTGTCTATCCGCACATACACACATACATACATGTATTTGATAAAGTGAAAGTCAAGTATTGCATCAGATTTTTTTTCTTTTCTTTGTAAAACCATGCTAGCATGTAAACAAGTAATTTGTCGCCAAGAAAATGGCATTTATAAATTTGTAATATGGGAAGGGAAATCCGAAGAAGACGACGACGACGAAAACGTATGTTATTTGTATATATATGTGTGTGGGTACGTACGTGCGTGCGTAGGCGAGAAGTTGGGTCCCGAACGCCCAGTCGCGCGTCCGCGGTAGCTACGTAAGTGGTCGATCCTAACCCTAACCCTAAACACATGTATTCATTTGCACACGCGCACTTTTTGTAGGATCGACCACTCACAACCAACTAGCGCGGACGCGCGACTGCGCGTTCGGGACCACTCTGCTTTAGTAGTACCGAGAAGTTGCTCACTAACTCTAATTTCTGAGCTGCAAAGCTAGCTGTTTACCTCTCTCGCATTTCTTCAAAAAATATACAGTGTAGCCTCTTGCCTGTTATGTCTAGCAGAACGAGCGACCGTGTAAAATGCAGGCTTGGGCAACCGTTTCTGAGAGCTACTGAAAAAAATTCAAGCTAATTTCTCATTTAGGTATGGCCACTGAGAAACACCCGCATTTTATAACCGATGCCCCTGTCGTTGTTAACCACAACTCCTTATATATTTGTTGCAATGTTTAAAGGACTAATGATACGAAAACTTGTTCTGAAAACAAACACACACACACATATATATATATATATATACACGTGTGTGTGTGTGTGTATATATATATATATATATATATATAAGCATACCTTACCCTACGTCGTTAATTGGTTCCAGGAGACACGACTTAAATCGAATTAACTTGTCTCTAGGCTAATTTTTAATTCCATTAGACATTCTAAAATACTATTAAATTTCATTCAATTTTAA
>NC_068987.1:6471386-6481527 GCF_001194135.2 Octopus bimaculoides
GGTTTCATGCAAGACGATTTTTCTACAGCTCTAGGAATCACATGAATAATGAAACCATAAAGTGCATAATATATAATTCAACTATTACATATATATTATGTGTGATACAAATATAATGCAAAAAAAAAACCACCCTGCAGACAGCGATAATCAATAAAATAGACATGGAATTTTAAAATTTATTCCTTCTGTCCAGCCCAGTACCAAATGACCCCCGTTTTAAAACTTTGCTTAACGTACTTCTCCTTGGCTGAAAAGAACAAACAGCCGTGTATTAGACATTGGACCGAATTCTTTGCATGGCTGCTGTCCAATAACTTGAATTCAAAGAACATGTCTATACGTTTTATATCTTACATGGTTCCGACATTGAAATGCGGCCATGCTGGGGCATCGCGTGGATTGTCTTGTGGAAAAAAATTGACCCTCCCAGTACTCATCTTAAAGTCTGATACTACTTATTTTTGGCTTCTCATTTGCCGAACCGCTAAGCCACGGGAACGTAAACAAACACCTGAGGACATACGTACACACACACATAAAATAACCTTTCGGTAATAGTCTATGACGTCATTAGTAACATTGACTTTCATCTGCTCGACACAGCTGAGTAGTCAAACACACACACACACATACATACATATATTATTCTGTGTGTTTTTGTATCTGTTTGTTCCCGCTTGGCAATCGTGTTGGTTTGTTTACCTCCCAGTAACTTAGCGGTTCGGCAAAATAAACCGACAGAATAAATACCAGAATTTTAGAAAAAAATGTACTGGAGTAGATTCGCTCGATAAAAAAGGAAAACAAAAATTCAAGGCAACGCTGAAACAAGAAAAAAAAAATGCTTCCACAATTTCTGTGTATCAAATTCATCATCCACAAGGCATTAGTCGGGCCAGGGTCAGCTGCAGAAGACACTTGCCCAAGGTGCCGCGAAGTGGTACTGAACGCGAAACTGAACGCCAAACCACGTGGTTACAAAACGAGCTTCTTGACCTCACATCCATATCTGTTTATATATCTCGTATTAGCCTGTGCGCATTTATGCATAGGTGCTTTCATATCTGCAACTAACCGCAGCGCACCAATGGCTATGTATTTGCGTGTGTATATATATATATATATATATATATATATATATATATATACACATGTGTATGGAACAATAAATGTGTATGCCTTTGTGTGTGTGCCTGTTTAAAATAAACAATCGCAATTTTTACTACTACTACTACTACTGCTACTACCGCTGCCGCCACTACCACCGTATTCGTTGCTAAACATCGCCTTTTACTCGAAGACTTTCTGTCTGTGTTCGTAAACCACGTGAGCGAATGACTTTCTTTCATCCACAGATGAATTCTTCACACACCGCTATCACCACCATCACACATAAAAAACGGTAGCACTACGTGGAGAATCAGCGGTGATAGTAATAGTGGCGGTGGTAGCGGCGTCGTTCTCGTGGTCTGACGAAATCGTACTAAAATTTCTCTTAGTTGTATGCGTGTGCTGTTATAAATATATAAATATATATATATACATATATTATACATACACATGTATGTATATATGTATGTTTCTCTGCGCGCCAGTACATACGATGTCAGTATAACCTATGTACGTCTGTATATGTATATTCATGTATAATATATATGTGTGCGTGTGATATAGGTGAAGGAAAAATTAAAGCCGCAACGAAGCTAGTCGGGGGGCAAAAAGTCGGGGTATTTTGTTACATTTCCCGTAGAGAAATCAAACTGCCGACTGGCAATAATATGATTTGTATAACAAGACAACACGATTTATTTAATGGCATTTATAGTTCTGTGGTATATATATCTAAAAAAATATGTGTTATATTGGATATCTCATATAAAACAATGAATTCGTGATCCCCATCTTCCCAAACAACAACATTTAGTCAGGTTTTCTTACGGCTTCCCCCCCCCCACCTCCTGGGATTCGTACAAAAATAAATATAAGCTGGGTTGGAACACGAGGGCAATAGTAAGTAGCATATATAGGTACATGCATACATACATACATGTATACAATGTAGAACCTTGATGCGTATGTATATTGTGTGTGTATATACACAAACGCATACATATATATATATTTCAGTTTACATACAAATTAAATGTATGTTTAAAAATACGATAGCTGTGATCTTCTTCTAGCACATTAGCAGTCCACCTAGTGGCCTCCTTTATATATATTTTTATATATACATATACAATAATCCTTTGAGATCTCAGATATTTTTTCTGAATATCTCTGATTCTTTTAATGTGCTTGTTACTTGGTATTAAATTGATATTAATTAATATCCAATTTTTTACCCTATTGTTTAATTTATATATCTATCTCTCTCTCTATATATATATGTAAACACGCACACACAAATGCTACACGTGTGTATATAAACGCTACACATGTTGAAGCTCTTTCTATAAACCAGTGTGAAAAAAAAAATGCCCCCCACCCCACCGCTACACACCTCCATACACTCGCGCGCGCTAACATAATGAACTGTATCTGTCTATCACAGACAGGCTGCTCTATATAAGGATATGTCTCTGTAGAAAGAAATGG
Organism: Octopus bimaculoides; assembly: GCF_001194135.2. Classification (NCBI taxonomy): domain Eukaryota; kingdom Metazoa; phylum Mollusca; class Cephalopoda; order Octopoda; family Octopodidae; genus Octopus; species Octopus bimaculoides. The sequence continues at coordinate 6,473,988 of NC_068987.1, forward strand.
AAACCTAGATTATGTCTGTCGATGAGTGTGTTTGTATGTGATGTTTATGTTATTTAGCGTATAGACCTAACAATGAGAAGCTTATCAGGCATGTGAAAGTGCGTTTTTGCATGCATGTAAATATGCGCGTCTTGTAGGCACCGAAGTATGTACATTCACATGCATAATCTAATCACGTGCATTCTTATTTAACACGATCGAATTCTAAGCCGACTAAAATACTAGTAAACACGAGTTTCTTAAAGTATGTATATGTTACCAGTGTATGTGTTATATACACTGGTAATGTAAATATGTTACATCCTTTATATATATATATATATATATATATATATATATATATATATATATATATATGTATATATGCCCAACACACTGCACACCGATAGAAAGTATATATGCGCTACATTTATAAACATACCCACCCACGCGCATACACGCACGCAGCAGATGCTATAATAATAATGATGATGTTGATAATGAAGCGAATTTCTTTATAAAAACGTACATTATGACCGAACGAGAGACTCCATGTGGTCGCTCGACTTACTAGACATAACAGCTATATTTCCCTAAAATTATACATCCTATAGTTTCAAAACGACGAACAACCACATGACGAACAACCACATGACACCTTGAGCAAATGCCGTCTACTAATAGCCTCGGACCGACCAAAACCTTGTAAGTGGACTTGGTAGACGGAAACTGAAAGAAGCGCGTCACGTGTGTGTGTGTCCCAACATCGCTTGACAAAGTGATCGCAGAACAGCGGGAGGTGACTGCATGTACGTACACGTATAATATACACGTATATAGGTATGGTTCGGGTGAAATAACGAGAGGTAGAGGAGACGGACCAATAGGAAAGATGAGAGATTACAACTGGTAGATAAAAATTTCAAATCTGGTGGACAAAATGTAGACAAACTGAAAAGAGAAGTAGATTGACGTTTCGGGTGAACCTTCAATCAAAAGAGAGTTATAAGAAAAGGAACGATAACTTTGAAGCGAGTGTGTCTTACCGTAAACTGTACTTGACGCACGTATGGAGAGGCTCATACTTAAATACAAATAAATACCAGTCATAAAGGGGAGGGGGAAAAGTTGTAGAAAGAGATCCTTGAGAAGCCTGGCTGTGTGGATAAGAAGTTCCCTTCACCATCACATGGTTTCAGGTTCAATCTCATTACACGGCGCGCTGGCCGACCAATATCTTGTGAGTGAATTTAGTGGACGGAAACTGTCCACACACACATTATATATATATAAATATATATAAATTCGTTGTGTTGCGTTCCATTACTTAATAAATGAAAAAATGCATAAACAAAAGACAACGTATGCTGAACGTAAAAACAAACAGAAAGTCCTCAATTCTTCATCAGTTATCGACCAATGGTCCTCTTCAGTTTCGCACCTGTAACGATAAGACAGTGCTTTAGCTCATTAAATAAGGTCAGGCAGTTGTGCTGATGACGGCTATTGAGGTAGAAACGTGTCCATACTGTAATCTTTTAGCCCTAAATGCGACAGACTGCAACCGAATACTATCCAGCCTTGACCACATCGTCTGAATCTCAAACTATATAGTAACCAATGTAAACCTTTGTTTAAGTCAGTAAATGAGTAACAGGAAAGAGGTTTAGCTGCTATTTCCGGCGGGTCCTGCAAATTATGTTGAAATTCTCCTTCATTCAGGTTACTTATAGAACAGATCGAAAAATAAAAGGCGCTCCAGCTGCGACAACCCCCCCCCCCCCTACTCTTTTTCAGGTGCAATCTATTCCTAGACTACATTTATCCAATGTGCCCTTCCTTATATTTCAACTAGGCTGAAATTTAGCTGCTGTTTCTAAATAGCAAGCCTTTTTATGAAAGAACATTTTGTAATGCCTAGAAAGCTGTTGTTTATTATATAATCACTTAGTGGACCCTGTTTGCTTAATGTTATTGATACCGAAGTGATCACAATAACCAGCTTCTATATTTACTAGAATTATGCTGGCTTTTCTAATTGTTATGTTGTTTAGCTAGAAATCAGCTCTGAACAGACCTAAGAACAAAGCTGTTTCTAACCGTGACCATCACTTAGATTTTTTTTCCAAGCATCGTAACCTACAATACATGAAGCCAGCGCTTCCCCTCCTTTATTATTTATTATTACGATAAAAACGAAATGTAGCTGTTATTTCTAGCAGGTTGTACGAATAGGCAGTGCGTTTAATGATGCGCTTTCTATCGTTTTGTAGATAATCATGACCATGTGATCTGATAGTATACGATGTTGATGTTTCACATTTTTAGGTACAACAATGTGTAGACGCTTGATAGTAATTACGTCTGTAAAAGGCTTTGTGACTCACGTGGTTGGCTTGGGTTATTGTGTCTAGTCTACTATCTCCCATGTACACATACATTCATGCTTGTTCTTTCGTCTGCGTTTGTACCCACTCGTTGAACTTGAGCCTGCTTTTTATATTCACCTATAAACCCTTCCCCCACCATTTTGTTTTGTCGCTTTTCTTCTATAACATTTAATTAACATGCCCTTCAAATCCCCTGAGCACGCACACCCCTCCCTGTAGAATCGCTTTCCCGGGACAAGTCGACGGGAAAACCTCCCACACGCACACACATGCATAAGTAAGCATGGGTGCGTGTGGTCGTCCGTTCGACAGGACGAGAAATAGCAGCCAAGTAACCTCAGATCAAACATCCTACCATTTTATAAACGGGAGGACACATCAGGAGATAGATAAGCCCCTATATACAGACAGGATGGTCACGGCTTAAATATCTAGTTATAGATCTCGAAGCAGTGCTAATCGGAGGGGTTAACACTTTTCGAGCTGAACGAAGCGGGGAGTGTCCTATGCGCGAAATGGCAACCAAATGCATCGTAAATAATTAAAGGATAATGTATTCCTTTTGATTAATGTATTTCTATTTAAATAAACGATCAAATAGGAACCAACGAGAAAGCTTCTTACATGGAAGCCTGACTTGCTAGAAATAACAGTCGGACATCTCTAAAACCACACCCTTAAGGTATTATTAAATACAGAAACGATACATTGGATAATTTAATCCCTGGCAAAGGTAAAGAACACACACACGGCGTTTAGGGTTAGTGTTAGGGTTACGTTAGGTGGTGTGCGTATTCTTTTCCTCCGCCGTAATCTCCTATATGGTCGTAGCTGGAGAGCCGTTGATCATAGGTCTGTTCATTTGGGTCGTTCGTGGTTAAACAATAACTCTCTTATGTCCCCTAATAGACAAATGGTATCTATTTATTTAACTGCCTTTTACCACTGCTCTTTTTTTTTCTCTCTCACGCACACAGAGGTGGGGATGGCTAACCATGTAGGGGAAAAGCCTACGTCGCCGATCGGAGAAATAGCAGCTAATCAGCAATCATTCGCTACCATCCTGTATGAAAACATTAAAAATATAAATATTTTTGTTTCAGTCGTTTGACTGCGGCCACGCTGGAGCACCGCCTTTTAGTCGAAGAAATCGACCCCAGGACTTACTCTTTGTAAAGCTTGGCCACTTATTCTATCAGTCTCTTTTGCCGAACAGCTACATTACGGGGGGAGGGGGATATCTAAAAAAAAAAAGGCAATAAACGTTTGATGTAATTCTGGGTTCATTGTACACGAGATGTTCATGGCCAGAAAACAACAAAAGAAAAAAAGAAACAAAATTGATAAGAGAGGTGAGAGAAATGCTTAAGAGATGATGCAATTGACCTAGGGCTAAAAAAACAAACAAACATCCGTGTACTCTTCGCATAGTTGTATACAAACGTGTTTTTTTTTTTGTTTTTTTAAATTTTATTTACGAAATAACACGATCATTTTGTACGAGAGAAACTATTTTAACCAATACCACATCTGCTGCTTTTAGCCTTTCATACTCTCTCTCTGTGTATGCATGATGCACACATCATCATTACCTTATATATACATAGTCTATAAAGCTTAACCTATCACCACCACCACTACTACTACTATCGCTACCACTACTATTACTACTACCATCACCCCTTCCTCCCCCTCTCTCATCACAGTAAGATGTCGGAAAAGATTCGTTTTACTATAAAACATGCTCCACGTGTGTTGTGTTACAGATTTTGTGTAATTCGAATTTTTCTGCTTATCTACAAATATTAATGAAAGTAAATGTTGCCTGTGTGGCCTTACATGCATCTGAAGTAGGTAAATGTGTGTGTGTGTACGTGTTAAGCATATATATATATATATATATATATGTGTGTGTGTGTACGTGCTTTTAACATACTATGTTACACAGAATTCTTCAGAAATGCGTTTGTTGTATGCGTGTATGTGTGTGAGTGTGTGTTTAGAGAGAGATAGAGAGATGAAAGCACAAATATATAATTGTTCTTATTCAAGTAGACGTATGTATGCGTGTATGTACGCATGTATGTGTGTATGAATGTGTGTATGAATGTGTGCATGTATGTATGAATGAATGTGTGCATATGTACCGACCTATTACTAAGTAATTACGTGCGCGCGCTCGTCGAACATATTTACACAAAAGATAATGTATATAGTAACCACTGTACACAATAGATGTGTGCGTGCGCGCGCGCACATGTCTGTGTGTGTGTGTATATACGCGTGCACAAGTATAACAACGAAACACACCAAGATACACGTCTGTTACACATATTATACTACCTACAGAGCCATAAAGCCTTATCGTGTCAATCGACCTGCTAGAAATAGCAGCAAAATTTTCCTCAATTCCACCTAAATACCTTGTGACTAAACAAATACACCTAATTTAGTAAAAGACATCTAGAAAATTCTTGAGAAAAAAACACGTTAACTATTTAGATGCTGAGGTATAACTGCAGTTTAGTGCCCCACTTAGCTTGGGTTTTTTTTCCCCCCTCATAATTTTTTAAGTATAATGAATATATTATTTTGTGTAGTTTTGCAGCGTTACATTATCAGGGATGTAAATGATAAAATTGTTGATGAAATATTTTTTAATTTAATATTTTTTGTTTGTTTTTGTTTTACTCAGCAAGAAAACACCTTCATACAGAGTGGCCGTGAGCATAGGCGCAGCGTGGTAAGAAGCTTGCTTTCCCAACCACATAATTCTGGGTTCAATCCCACTGCGTGATACCTTGGGCAAGTGTCTTCTACTATAGCCTCGGGGCCGACCAAAGCCTTGTGAGTGGATTTGGGAGACGGAAACTGAAAGAAGCCCGTCGTATATATATATATATGTGTTTGTACCCCATCATCGCTTAACGACCGATGCTGGCATTAGCAGTTCGTCAAAAGGGATCGATAGAATAAGTACTAGGCTTACAAAGAGTAAGTCCAGGGGTCGATTTGTTCGACTGAAAGGCGGTGCTCCAGTATGACCGCAGTCAAATATATTTTTATTAACCGTTCAAATAAATTGCATTTAACATCCCCTTTCATTATTACTCAATATCCTCTTTCGTTATTACTCAATATCAACATGCTTTTTAGAAATGAAATAACAGCTAAACTCTTTAAAGAGTGGGGGGGGGAGCAATTCGAGATAGGGGCACAGGATTGTTTTTGTGCATCCAAGTCACATGGTGTCAGGCTCGGTTTGATCCGGCTCTGGGCCACATCACTTAGCGGTTCGGCAACAACAGACTAAGGCTAGGACCCACCAACACTCGGGTTGATTGTATGTTTGACTTTAAAAAAACCTTTCAAGGTGGTGCTCCAGCGTGACCGCAGTCTAAATACTTGAAACAGGTAAAAGAAGGTAAAGAGAGAAAAAAAAGAAATCGAATCAAAGCACGGGGATGGGCAAACGGGTCACGACTGAGAACGAATTCCATTCAAATAGGTGTGTTTGATTTAAACAATACTTTCTCTACCCCATGATGATGATGATAATTGGACTCGGATCGCGTTTCTCTTAAAGTGGGTGATTCTTTTATCCAAGTGACGTACATCCACCTTCCCTCACACTTATTTCACAACCTACACTCGTTCACTCACTCATCACTACCACCACCGACATCAAAGCAACATTATCGATGCGTCTGCCCTCACTCACACACACCACCACCAAGCGCTGGCAATCGTCGTCGTCCGCGCCAACATCAATGCCCCACCAGCGTCCGCCACCACTAACCACATCCGTCCATTCTTGCGAGAGAGAGAGAGAGATCATTGAGTTGAAGTTGTGACAGCCAATGAATCACCCAGTTGAAAGTGATAGTAGTAGCAGCAGTAGTAGTAGTAGTAGTAGTTATTTATGTTCAAACTATTGCATCATACTATAAGAAACGTGTGTGTATGTGTGTGTGTGCGTGTACTCGCGCTTGCTTTTAGCATGTGCTTGTGTGTGAGTGTTTATGAATGTATCAAAAAGTATTGTGTAAATCGATATTATATATTTACGTGTATGCATATATTATAATATATATATATATATATATGTGTGTGTGTGTGTATGCATATTATATCTATATATAAATATACACGTGTGTGTGAGAATTATATATAATAAAGGATACGTATACTATATATTAATACAATACACATACTATATACACTAATGCGCGCGCGCGTAATAAATAAATAAATATATATATATATCTATATCTATCTATCTATATATATATATATATATACACGATATAATGATGTATGTAATTAGTCATAAGACTTTGTTTTAAGCTCTGGTAACGCTTATTTCGTTCTCAGGTTAAAAGCTGATTTGCTTCACTTAATTGCGTTAAAAATATTCGAGAAATGCTGGTTCTCCTCTCCAGAAATAAACACGAGACTTTGTGTTTATATTAAAAATGTCTTGTTTTGCCCAAGTAGCAATGTAAAAAAAAAAAAAAAAGGGCAGGGGTCGGTTTGAATTGGTGGTATTATCGATATTTGAGTATTAACTTGGTTGTTTTATTGGATTTAGATTAGTATTTGAGAGGGGAGAAGAGCAAGATGAGATGGATTATCAACGAAATTTGGAATAAAACTGTATACGTGGTAGCTTTATAAATGTTTTATTTGCTTGTGTTTGCGTATTTTTTGTGTGTATATATATATATATATATATATATATATATATATATATACACACCATTGCAAGTGTGTGTATATATGAGGGCAAGGGTGAGTAAGTGAGTGAGAGAGAGAGGTCTGCGTTAGGGGTTTATGTGGGGGATACTTGTCTGGCGGTTTGTGTGAATGTGTGCGTGGGAGAGAGATTAAGACGAGACATTACTTGAAACAACCCCACCGAATGAACACAAAAGCAACGTTTATTTTTCATTGTAGTCGTACATACATGTACTCTGCACAGTGAAATCCATCATCATCATCGTCATAAATAGCTTCAGTTTTCATTAACGAATAACCCTTGCGGCACAATTACCTAAATGTACCCCCACACATTATTTTGTTTCGACGTAACTTTCTGAAAAATGGATATTTTTTTTCATGAAATTTTCAACAAATATCTCTGAGATGATGTAGATTACATTTATATCAGA
>NC_068987.1:6481537-6485053 GCF_001194135.2 Octopus bimaculoides
ATGCACTTCGACTTTGTTTCCTTATATATTTTAATGATGTTGATTACAGTTTGTTGAACAAAATTATTTTTCGGATTATTTCACCCTTTTCTTCTGAAATTTGTAAAATGAATTTTGTTTTCTTTTTGAATAAAATGAAAAATTGCCAGGCATAATATTAAAAAAAAAAAAAATTATCTTTGGTGCAATCGTGTAAGAAATTTGCTTCCCACCCACATAGTTCCAGAGATCAACCCCACTGTGTGACACCTTGGGCAAGTGTCTTCCACTATAGCCTCGGGGTGACCAAGTGGATTTGATAGGCGGGTACTGAAAGAAGTCCGTCGCATGCACAGATGCATATATACACGTGTGTGGTCTGACTGCCGCTTGACAACCGGTGTCGGTAGGTTTACATCCCAGTAACAGCTAGTGGTCGGGGTGACGCACTTATGGCCCCGTTGTGTTTACGAAATTACAAATAATGCACAACGATCTTCACTACCATAGTTATCTAACCTCCACTCTTTATGGCAGCCAGGGTTAGGGTTAAGGTTCTGGTTTAGGGACGGAATTCCCTAACCATAAAACCCTAACCCTAACACCCTAGTGAAAATCGTGCGGGTGTTAATCTGAAAATTTACCACCAAATCTCCCTCAAACGACACCCTACACCAGAGGTTCCCAACATGTGATCCGCCAAGATAGTACTGGGAGTCACTGCCCGTCAAACCCCAAAGATCCCAAAATATACAAGTATACGAAGTTTGAAAGTGTTTCGGTACCAAAAACACTACATAAAAAATGTTGCCCGTCAAACCCCAAAGATCCTCAAAATATGTAAATATATGTGTGTGTATGTGTCCTTGGTAGTGAAAAAGTAGGGGAACCACTGCCCTACACTATTCAAAAGTGAGGGACAAATTGGATAGTTTTAGATAGGCAATGTACCTGGAGCAGAATGAGAGGTCATGGTGTGCACACATTCGATTATAGCTCTGCTCAGTCACCAGTAAGCTCATGCGCGTGTGTATATATACGTGTTTACACGTATATATATATAGTAGTACACATGTACAAAGGCAGACGACATAACATTTTCTATGCAAACGCACGTGGTGCAAAGTTACAGCGTCTCCGGCGAACGACGATGATAACAGCGCCAAGGCTTGCACAAGAAAACGTGCGCAATACGACAAAATGTTCCAACATTGCGAGGAGAATAAACAAAACGAGGAAACCTAGAAGAAAAGAAAAATGGAACAAAATCAATCCATATATATGTAGGCGCAGGAGTGACTGTGTGGTTAAGTAGCTCGCTTACCAACCACATGGTCCTGGGTTCAGTCCCACTGCGTGGCATCTTCGGTAAGTGTTTTTTACTATGGCCTTGGGTTGACCAAAGCTTTGTGAGTGGATTTGGTTGACAGAAACTGAAAGAAACTTGTCGTAAAAACGCAAATCAAAAAGCCCGTTCGTTTAGCATAGAGGCTCGTCATTCGTTTTGAATTTATCAAAAACATAATCCCTTTTCCGATGAGCCGAAACAAACACCTAACAATTTCACAGAATTGAGTTCATATCTGGCAGAAATGGATGGATGTACATATGTACGAACGTACAATAGCTGTGATTTAGAGCAGTGCTCCGCAGCCGGTGTGCCGCGGGACACTGGTGTGTCCACAAGACGATGCTAGGTGTGCCGCAGTGTAACCTGAATATAATTTTTTCCCCTTATACTTTTAAGTTATATTTTCAGTTCAGGTCTGCCGCCGATTTTTGAAAAGAATATAAATGTAACGCAAATGAAAAATAAAATATGGTTGCGGAGCAAGTGAAAAAACAAGAACGAGGGAGGCTCATGTTTAGGCCTTTTCTCTTAAAGATAGAATCCCAATCACATGGTCTCTGTGAGAATGCAAGGAGACGTGATTATGGCACACGAAGTACACACCGTTTATATTATTAAAGAAAGCAAATAAATGAATAAATTAATAACATACAATAGTATTAACTACAAAAATCACTAAAGAAATAAAATGATAGCCTTTAGCTTGTTTTTTTTTCCCGCTCTTTTCTCTCCGTCCAAACAAAGTGAAAGTGCATATACTAACGCACGTGTGTGGCTTGCGAAATCAAGATGGAGGCTACAGAAGGCCGCCACCGTCGTCATGGCAGCGCTTGCTGTAATTACTACTACAATGACGACGACGATTACTACTACTACTACTACTACTATTACTAATAATGTATATCACTTTCTGCTATAAAGACACCATCACCACCATCTCTATCAGACCGCGGACAAAACACTCGTCTATGTAACATACCAAGCGAACCCGTTTGACATCATCATATTCTAAGAGAGAGAGAGAGAGTGCGGCGAACACTGACTGAATGGCGTGTCTTGATGGTGGTGGTGGTGGTGACGTCGGAGGTGTGTCTCGTATTTCCTTTCATCGATACATATAAAAAAATTGCGATCGCAGCCAGCCACATGACTCGCTTTTAAGTGCACGTGTGTGTGTGTGTATGTGCGTGCATGTGCGCGCGCGTATGTGTATGTGTGAGCGTCAATGTATTTAAAAGCTTACGTGTAGTTCCGGGACTGTTTTTTTTTTTTATTATATTATCGATCGCGAACTTCCCAATCGACATTTTCCGTCAAAGTGACCCTGCACGTGTTTATTACTTAGTCCTAAACCAACCCTTTTCCAAACTGACCAATGATGAAAAAGCTTTTCCAACTCAACCGTGACCATCACTTTTTTTTGCAAGAATCTAACACTACATTATCGCACTGCCCCCTTTTAAAGATGGTTGGCAGTGAAGATTTGGCTTCTATTTCTAGCAGGATAGGCAGTCGCTTTGTCTCGTCTTTCTTTCATTCCCTTTTTTTAAGGTGGTTGGGAGTGGCGAAGCTAAATAGCTGCTATTTCAAGCCAGACAAACTACCGCTTTGTCGCGTCTTTCACCCCCTTTTAAAGATAGCTAGAAGTGGTGGAGATTTGACTGCTATTTCTAGCAACTGTTGTCTCATCTTTCTCAGCAGTAAGCAGTAATTGATTCTATAACATAGAGGTTACTGGAGTGATTTCTATTGGAACTTTCTGTTGTTGTTTAACTCAAGGCCAACCTGATCGAAGAATGACCCACGATGAAAAGACTTTCTCTCTATAATCTGCTCGTTTTTTTCCTGCAGACATAAATCTTTTGCATAAAAGATAGCAGTGTGACATTTGAGAGTATTAACTGGCTGCGATTTCTAGCGGGTCGGGCTACAAACGTAGTCATTATTTCACTGGTCCGTTTGGAAGAAGGGGCAAGTGAGCGGATATACATACATGTGGCGATCCTTCGGTATTGGTCTGCAGCGTGTCAGTATGAGCAGACAACCTCATTCACCCATTACCTATGACATAAGGGAAGATTACGCGGATGGACGACGTCGTGTACCAATACCGAAGGATTGCCCCTACACGTGTGTATGTATGTATGTATGTATGTATGTATGTATGTATGTATGTATGTATGTAT
>NC_068987.1:6485841-6506705 GCF_001194135.2 Octopus bimaculoides
TATATATATATATATATATATATATATATATATATATATGTATGTGTTTGTGTGTCTGTGTTTGTCCCCCTAGCATTGCTTGACAACCGATGCTGATGTGTTTATGTCCCCGATACTTAGCGGTTCGGCAAAAGGGAACCGACAGGATAAGTACTCGGCTTACAAAGAATAAGTCCCGGGGTCGATTTGCTCAACTCAAGGCGGTGCTCCAGCATGGCCGCAGTCAAATGACTGAAACAAGTAAAAGAGTAAACGAGTACACACACACACAGATGTATCAGGTGTTTAAATGGGAAGACGGTCTGGGTTTAGCAGCCTTAGAAGACAGTCAGATTAAAAGGACAACTTTGAGCCTAAAACCTTAAAACCTGTGAGGACTAATTCTGGTAGTGAATCAGGTTGGAAGAGAACTCGGAGTTCATATAGCCGCATGGCTGAGGTTACATTCTCACTGTGTAAACACTGCTGGCTGGTGTTTTGCACTGTAGCAGTAAGTTCACCAATACTTTGGGAGTGAAATTTGGTAGATGGAAACTGGAAGAAGCCCATATGTGTGTGTGCAGGCATGAGTATATATTCCCATTGTTTTGATATGTGTATGCTGACTGTAAACAAAAAGTTGCCATTTTATACAAACGGTGTCATTTGTTTACAATTATCTGTGAAAACATGTCTGGGCCGTTGGTTGTTTGATAGGCTAGGGAAAATATTATTTTGTTTGGAAACAGGTGTGAGTTGGTGACAGGAAGAGCATCCATCTGTAGAAACCTGTGACATTGGAGCAACACATATTAAACCTTGTTGAACCTTTCACCCTATGTTAGTATAAGAAAGCTGATGTAAAATGCTGCTGTTATCTTACCTGAGGGGATAAACATTGGTATTTGAACATGGGACAGAAATGTAGTGGCTCTTCAGACCTCCATAGAAATCAGCGTTTTGCTTTCTCCTCCTTCGTAACCAGCAACAAGAACTAGAAATAATAACCAAATCTCTCTTAAATCACATTCTATTTAAAAAAAAAAAAGAAACAATAGGCAATGTGAAAATGGAGAGATGGTCATGACGTGAAACCTTTTAATTTGTTGGTCTGCTCAACCAGGACTGACCTGGGGCTATATGACAACCAACAATAATGACACATGTGGTGCCTATTGGTTATGACCATTAACATAAGGGAGATATCTATTTCCTCAGCACAATTACATGAATCTGTAAGTGGTGGGTGACAACTAACAGAACTTAGTTTTATTTAGAAGATGTAAAACCAAATTGCTCACCTTGGATTCAAGTGATGTAACAACCTACCATTTTTGTCAGCCAATCACCTTAAATGAGATACCTGGGCCTTGGGGTACCTTAACCATCCAGGAAAGTTGCAATGCAGACAACAGCACAGAAGGGTATCCAGATCATGACCTGGGTGTGGCCTGGCCCCTTTGAGTGTAAGGAGAGCTTCTCTAACCCTTTAGCATTTAAACCGGCCATATCCAGCCAAAAGTATTCTGCCTGTTTTATGTTCAAACTGGCCAGATCTGGTCTCTCACACCAACCCTACAATATCATTTTAAAAATTAACAGCTACCTCATCAAAATCTCATAGCTACAAGATAATGCATGATTACTTCAAAACAATGTGGATAAAAAAGCATTAATTTTGGCAGAATAATGCAAACACTAAAGGGCTAAAGACCTTCTGTTGTTCTGCATTCCTTAGCATTTCCTATTCCCCCTTTTTTTTAAAAAGGGAATCTAAAGTGAGATGCTGTATCTTTCATGCCTTCCCATTTGCAGTGTCAGCTGTTATTGTCATTTAGCCCCTGGTCAGCTCTAATTGAGTAGACCTAAGATCAAAGGTATTCTGGCCATGACCATCCAGTGTTTTTTTTTACCTGTGTCTCAAGAATGCAGGACATCTTTATGGAACTTCTTTGCAAACATGGTAGGGTGTAACTTGAACGAATGAGATAGTTATTTCTAGCAAGTTGAGTGACCATGTTGGTTCTCAGAATGTCAGTGAAATGAAATGGGAATCGAAACCTGGTTGGGTGTTGGTGTGCTTGGAACTCTCTGGAGATTCCTGAAAATAATAGCATCATTGATTATAATAATTTCCTATATAAAAGTAATGTTCAAGATTTATAAAAGACATCAAAGTGGAAATTGTTATTTACGCCAACTTCGGAATTGGAACTTGATTATGATTTTCGGGGTCGCATCTTATCCGTTAACCTTTTGTTTCTTTCAGTCATTGGATTGTTGCTCATTCACAACCCTACAAGCACTGATAAATAGTCAAGTGAATATTTCGAAATCAATCTGAAGTCACGGGATGCTTTAGTTGCCAATTCTTTTAGCAATCGATGATCAGCAATTATGTCAGTTCCACTTGCCTGGTCTGTTTCTGAGTTACCAAAGACAAGATGCTAACAGACAGTCATTAATATTGATTTCCTGCACAAACGCAAAATATCCTCAAATTTACAGGAAAATGAAAATGAAACGATGTTGTGATGTTCTGAGTTCAAATTCTGCTGAGGTTGACTTTGCCTTTCATCCTTTCAGGGTTGATAAATTCAGTACCAGTTGCGTACTGGTGTCCATCTAATAGATTGGCCCCCCCCACCCCAATTTTCAGGCCTTGTACCTAGAGCAGAAAAGAATATTATTAAGACCCTCATATAATTATAGACAGCTAAGGTGCCTAAGTCTTCATCATTGTTTAACGTCTGCTTTCCATGCTCGCATGAGTTAGACAATTTAACTGAGGACTGGTGAACCGGATGGCTACACCAGGCTCCAATCTGATTTGGCAGAGTTTCTACAGCTGGATGCCCTTCCTAATGCCAACTACTCCAAGAGTGTAGTGGGTGCTTTTACGTGCCACCGGCACGAAGGCCAATCAGGCGGTACTGGCAACGGCGATGCTCAAAATGGTGTTTTTTACGTGCCACCTGCACAGGAGCTAGTCCAGCGGCACTGGCAATGACCTCGCTCGAATGTCTTATATAAAGTAAAAAAGGATTGATGGTTCATAGCTTATAGTTGATGTGGGCTAAGTCTATCTAGCTATGAGTAAGTACCATAAGAAAGTGCACAACCTGTTACTGAATGAAGTACAAGCATTGTTACAGGAGCATAATGAATAATTTTGTTGACCTGTAGTTTTGATGAAAGACATATTTCTGAAGTCTGTTCAACTAATTAATAATAATCCATTGATGGCTCTAACCAATTAGTAAAAGTAAAGCAATTGACTTTAATCATTGCAATTAGCTGAGATAAATAATTATTGATTTATTAATCCTACATATATAGATAAAAATTTTGAAGATACCAGATTATTTTCATGGGTAGCAAAACGTGTACACATTTGCAATAGTCATGGAGGAGAATATCTATGGCACTTGTGTGGCTAAGATGTTTGCTCTGCAACCATTACGGCCTTGGGGTGACCAATGCTTTGTCAGTAAATTTGGTACATGAAAACTGCACGGTTTTATTGGATGCACCCCAATTTCATCATTATCCTCACCATTCCATGTCTGTTTTCCATGCTGGCATCAAATGGATGGCTTGACAGGAGATGGCAAGGCTGGGAGCCATTGTCTGTTTTTTTGCAGGGTTTCTACAGCTGGATGTCTTCCCTAATGCTGACCACTTAACAAAGTGTACTGAGTGCTTTTTATGTGGCTCCAGCATGGGTGCCTTTTATGTGGCACCATCATGGGTGCATTTTATGTGACCCCAGCATGGGTGCCTTTTTATGTGGCACCAGATGGGTGCCTTTTATGTGGCACCAGCATGGGTGCTTTTTTTATGTGGCACCAGCACCAAGAGGGTTACCAAGTACCTTGCAAGACAAAAACCCCTCACCTGGGAGGAAGGAAGTAATATTGAGGGGGGTGGGGTGGCTTTGTGCCAGTTGAGAGATTAAAAGTATGGATGGTCAGAGATAGATGTTTTAGTGCATAGTCATGAAGAAATAGTTTTTAGTGTCATAAAGTGTATGGAAGGACAGACATAACATATATAATTCCTGTGATGAATTTTCATTGAGACATTTTGGGGGGGGGGGAAGGTGTCATATGCCATCAGATATGGTTCACATCATTTACACCAAGGTTCTTGAAAATGCAATGAGTGCTGCTTCTCCAGTTCAAACTTCTGAAATAAAAAGTAAATATGTTACCATATGCAGAAATTTGATGTAGTGTTAACTTAGATGAAAGGTCAATCACAGCAGGGTTGGGGGGGGGGGGAAACAGCCGCATGTTGAAGTCATTTGCTGATGCGACAATACGAGTGAGCTGCACTGGGTCAGACATGTAATGCAAACAGACGACCCCCTACAAGGTGAAAAAGTACCATGTGTCGACTAGCAGAAAAGTAGCGAAGATATACGACGAATCGTCGAGGAGGACTTAGGGCCTTACAGACAAGATAACAGAGGACTGAGAAAGATGCTAATAAGATGTTCTGTAGGCTGATCCTGTTAGCAATATGGTGGGGATAGCTGTTAATGATGTAAGTAGAGAAAAATAAATATTAGCTAAAAGATTATTTTGTGGGTGGTGACTGAGAAACTAGCATTTCAGTGTCTGTCAAATTTCGCATTTGTTCTCATAAGTCAAACAATTTTCGGTTGAAGTTGTGAGAGTTAGGTTCATTACCATACATCATTATTGATGTTTGCCACCTTCCCCAACTTGTGAGAATGTGACATAAGTATTCCAGTTGATCCGATCAATGAGTAGACTTGAAATGAATACTGGAATGGTTTCCCATAGCCTTTTCTAGGCATGTGGGATTTGAACTCAAAAGATGTACCATAAAGTATTTCTGCTGCCACACCAACAATTCTGTCATTCTCTCACCCACAGAGCAATGCGAAATGAAGTGTTTTGCTTAAGAATACAATGCACTGCCTTGGTCAGGAATCGAACCCATGATCTAGCGATCATGAGTGCAACATGGCTAACCACTAGGCCATATATGTCATGCTAGCATGGGTGGGACTGTTTCACAAGAGCCCAGCTAGGCCGAAGCCTGCACCAAACTTCTGTCTTGCCAAAAATCACAGAAGTTTAATGCAGGCTTCGGCCTAGCTGGTTCTTGTGAAACCTTCCCACCCATGCTAGCAAGGAAGGCAGACGTTAAACGAATGATGATATAACTATTAGTGAGGGATTATCAATCTGGGTAAAATACTTCATAAGTTCTCTGTTGGCACACCAGGTTAACAATAAAGTATTCTTGTGGCAGGGTCCAAGGTTCAATTTTTCTCAACTGATGAATAGACCAATTGAGTAAACCTAACGGTGTCTAAAATGACTGCTGGAAACGCCTGTAGGCCAAATTTACTTCGATAAAAGGGAAAATATGTAATGGCCATTATTTTTACCTTGTCATATGTGTGTGTGTGTGTGAGAGAAAAAGATCAATGGAGATGGAGGGGGGGGTGAAATAACAGAAATGGTAGGCCTGTGTATGATGTCACCAAATGTAGGACTTCGGGGGGGGGGGAAGTTGCTACTGTCATACTCTGTAAACATCTGCAGCTAAATGAGTGCTCACCACCACCACCACCACCACTACCAATACGCCACTGCCACCAAGTCCCACTAGCACCATCAATACTCCACACACAGAACTCTACTTTCCTCCACTTGTCTTAATCACCCCCTTTCTTTTCATGTCAATCCCCCCTCCACCTCTCCCTGTATCCCACTTACCTTCAATTGTCTTTCATTCCTTTGTTTTCTCCCTTTTCATCACAACCAGATGTACTGTTGACCTCTCTGACCTCTAGCATTCATATAACTTGTGAGTGGGTCAAATTTTGTTTCATATCTATATCTGTCTAGATTTGTCTACATACATACATACATTACATATACACATTACATATGTACATAAATACTTACACACATTACATACATACATACATTTTTATTGTTTTGCTTAGGCATAGGGATACTAATAACCTGATGTTAGAATTCAATATGCTTTAGGAAAAAAAACATTGAGTATAGAGCAGCAATAAGATATCAATAAATGACAAGGGAATAAGAAATTACATAACAAATTTCATTGGCTTACAACCGTTTCTGCTGTAAGATGCAATATAGACATGCACACATATATAGGAATGACGTCTTGGATACAGTGCTTACTTTATAACCAAATGGCTTTGGTTTCTATCTCAATACTTGACACCTCGTGTGTCTTCTACATACAGTCTTGGACCAACAAATGCTTTATGAGCGAAATTCTAGGTACACATGTATGCACACATACACACACATATATATATATATAGGTGCTGGCATGGCTGTGTGGTAAGAAGATTGTTTTCCAACCACATGGTTCCAGGTTCATTCACACTGGTCGACACCTTAGCCATCAGTAGTATGAAAAAGTGTGAATGGTTGCACACTAAGCATCAGCACTTTAAATGAGCCACTATGTGGGCTGTCCAAGGGTTTTGCGAACCTCCACTTTTTATGAAGATCATCCTGAAAAAGGAAAAGGAGGAAAAAACTAAAATTCTTTGGCCCTCGTGTGTCAAATATAACAAAAGTCCATCATATATATATATATATATATATATATATATATATATATATATATATATATATATATGCACACACATACATACACATGTACACAGAAACACATGGCAGAATGGAAAACAGAAAAATGTGAAGCTTTTCCTTGTCTTACATATACAAATATAAATTTATCAGCAGAATTAATCACATGACCACTTGTACTCAAATTTAGTGCAAAGCTTTGAGTCATTTGCCAGAAAAAGAAATAGAAAAAAAAAAAAAAAAATCAAGATGTTTTTTTTAACAAACACACTGGAGAATTCAGACATCCACACATTACCTCCCCCACGTGCATGGGTAAAGATGCAGTGGTTTGAAAAGGCAGTGCAGTTTGTGTATTTTGCAGAGCAGGTAAATACTTACAAAGGATATAAGTGAGATGCACCGTTTGCCTTTGCATTTCTATTTTAATGTTGCTCAAGGGGAAGCTACTTCTAGCTACTTTAGAAAGGCAGTCACAAAATCACATGTTCAACTGTAGTTCAGGCTGGAATTTTAGTGGCATACCAAATTGAACACTCAGAATGCATATCTATTAGTCTGAGTCAGCCTGACGGAAACTCCTCATAGGTGTGGCTGTGTGGTAAGAAACTTGCTTTCCAACCACATGGTTCCGGGTTCAGTCCCACTGCATGACACCTTTGGCTAGTGACTTCTACTATAGAGTCATGCTGACCAAAGCCTTGTGAGTGGATTTGGTAGATGAAAACTGGAAGAAGCCCATCGTATATACAAATATATATTTGTGTCTGTGGTTGTCCCCCCACCATCGCTTGACAATCGATGCTGGTGTGTTTATGTCTCCATAACTTAGTTTGGCAAAAGAGACCGATAGAATAAGTACGAGGCTTACAAAGAATAAGTCCTGGGGTCGATTTCTTTGACTAACACCCTTTAAGGTGGTGCTCCAGCATTGCAGTCACATGACTGAAACAAGTAAAAGAGTAAAAGAAGATATATATATATCATCAACATCATTTAATATCTGTTTTCAATGCTGGTAGGGGTTGGATGGTTTGACAGGTGCTGGTAGCACTCCCCAAAACCCTGGAGCTATTGAATGTAGTCCCCACTACCAGATGCAGTTTAAAGTCATACCCTGGACATGCACATATATATTAGTGCATACATATATATGCATTAATACACACATACACACACAAATACATATCTACACACATGTATATATACATACTTATATGTGCACACACGCATACACACATATTTATGCACAATGTGCCAAGTGTCAAACATGAGAAATATTTCATGATGCATGTCAATGCCAATGACAGGAACCTTTCTGATTGTCTTGCAATGACATATTAGCCAAACCCCCACCCCCACCTGATGTATGGTTGCAACGTTTTGACACATATGGTGGAATCTTTCCTCTTGTATTGATAAAGATGTCATAACAGAAAAAAAGAAAAGAATCAAAACCAAAAAAAAACAAACTTAATGGGTTTGCATGTAAAGCATTTAATTGCACACATAGGTGCAGATGTGGCAGTGTGGTTCATAAGCTTTTCAAACCACCTGGCTCTGGGTTCAGTTCCACTGTGTGGCATTTGGACAAGTGCCAGCAAAAAGTCAAGAGTGGATTTGGAAGATGGAAACTGAAAGAAACCCATTGTGTATAAGTGTGTGTGTGTGTGGGGCCTGTGTGTGTCTGATGTAAACACACCCCACCACTTGACAACTGGTGTTGGTGTGTTTACATCCATGTAACTTAGCAGTTTAGCAAAAGAGACAGATAAAATAAGTACCAGGCTTTAAAAAGAAAAGTACAGGAGCTGATTCCTTTGACTAAAAATTCTTTAAGGCAGTGCTCCAGTATGGCTGCAGTCCAATGACTGAAACAAGTAACAAACAAAAAAATAAAGGTATTTATGTTACACATATTATATATGCACACACACGATTTTAGCTGGTATGTAATGTCTATGCATAAATTAAATATAGGCAGTAATTTTTTAAAGCAGATTATTCATATGCTAATATATTCATATGCAAATCATATGTAAATTCTATGCATGTCTGTACATACATATAAAAGAAAAATATGTCGACATATTCTACTCTCTCTTTTACTCTTCTACTTGTTTCAGTCATTTGACTGTGGCCATGCTGGAGCACCGCCTTTAGTCGAGCAAATCGACCCCAGGACTTATTCTTTGGAAGCCTAGTACTTATTTTATCGGTCTCTTTGCTGAACCACTAAGTTATGGGGACGTAAACACACCAGCATCGGTTGTCAAGCGATGTTGGGGGTGGGGCAAACACAGACAAGCTTTTCAAACATTCTGTCACACGTAATTGTTTGCTATTATGTCAGATTTGAAGCTCTTGAAAACAAGATTCATATTAAGGACATTGCCCTCGTTCAATTTTGTTTAGACACTGAAAGGAATGAAATGAAATCTGAGATTTTAAGTGAATCCTTTTTAAAAGGAGTTTTACACTCTCGGAGTGGTTGGCATTAGGAAGGGCATCCAGCCGTTGAAACCATGCCAGATCAGAGTGGAGTCTAGTGCATCCCCTCAGCTTACCAGCCTTGATCAAACTGTCCAACCCATGGACAACGGGCGTTAAACGATAATTAGTCATAAAATTTATTATACCCCTCCTCCATTTAGTTGAGGAAGTTTTTCCTTTCTCTCGTTCCTTTCTTGTCTTGCAAGTCATTTGACAACCTCACCAGTGCCAGTAGCAAAAAGAAAATAGCACCTAGTACACACTCTAAGAAGTGGTTGGGGGTAGGAAGTGCATCCAGTTATAGAAATGATGAAAAAGTTGTAATTGAAGCTCAACGCAGTTCTGCAGGTCAATGGATCTTGTCAAACTGTCAGTCCCATGCCAGCATGGAAAGCAGACATTAACCATTTTGTTACCATATTTCTGTTGAGATGTTCCGTGTTTCTTTCAATTAATTTTAAATATAGCAAAGAATTTAGTAAAATAACTTAGTTATCATTAAGTTGGTGTTAGGAACATAAGTTGTGACTAAGGTTTGGTGGAAGATTTTAATTCAGAACTTATGAAAACAAGACATTTGTATTACAGAACCAGAAGCAGTTTTAGGCAGGTTGGTACCAAAAAGGGTTAAATAATGGTTACAAATTTTGGCACAAGGCCAGCAATTTCAAAGGAAGGGGTAAATTGATTACACCAGCCTCCAGCACTTAACTGGTACTTATTTTATAAACCATGAAAGGATGAAAAGCAAAGTTGACCCCGGCAGAATTTGAAGTAATGATGATGATTACCAGTAATGGCAATTCTATTGTGGTCCAAAATTCAGAGCAGATCACCACCGAAATGTCTGGAAATTTGCTTTTTTTAAAATTCTAGTTGTAGGTTACATGTGTGTGTGTGTGCAAGTGTAAAATTTTGTTCAACATGCTTATTGTGTTTTATCATGTCTCATAACTCTTCCTTCAATGACTGGGCCTCCTCCCCTCCCCCAATCCCTCCAAGAGTGCATCTGTGTTATGGCTAAGTAAGGTTTAATATTTTTAGTCATAACCTGCTCTAACATCTGTTACGTGTCTGATGACAAAATGAAATATTATGTTATACTAGGCAGAGTTTGGCCTTGGGATTAAAAGATCATCTAAGTGTTCACCAACCTTTGACCAGTTTGGATAAGATGAGATCAACAGTCAAAACAATTTGTGAAGCTCATGTGTGTGTATGCAACCAGCCGTCCCCTGAAATGTGTAAGCTAATGTGGGCAGATGTAGACTTGTGGTGGCTATTCTGTTGATATGGTAGGATTTATAGGAATAAGTAGTACAGTAAAATATAATCTGCATAAGTGACCCTCTTTGGTCATGAAGGACCATGGGATGGCACCGAGAAAGTTACCCTCCGAGGCACAAGTCCAGGCAAGGTTGTTTATGGAAGGCCAGCAGTCGCCCATGCATACCAGACTCCCCTCTCCACACCACTGATGTTATCCAAGGGAAAGGCAAAGGTTGATACAACTTGGTACCAGTGATGTAGCAATTCATTTCTACAGATGAGTGAACTGGAGCAATATGAAATAAAGTGTCTTGCTCAAGAACTCAACATGCAGCCTGGTCCGGGAATCGAACTCGCAACCTCATGATCATAAGCTCAACGCCCTAACCACTGAGCCATGCGCCTTCATAATCTACATAAGTATTTGTTTTTTGTTTTACATTATTTACATTTGATGGATATTTGTCCTCATCTTGTTTGTTAACACAATGTTTTGGCTGATATACCCTCCAGCCTTCATCAGGTGTCTTGGGGACATTTTGAACATGGGTTCTCATTCCTAAGGTATTTTTCGATGTTATTATTATTATTATTATTCAGGTTACTGCCGGGAATCGAACTTGGAATTTTGGGGTTATTAGCCCGCGCTCTTAACCACTATGCCATATGCCTGTGAATAATAATAATATCGAAAAATACCTTAGGAATGAGAACCCATGTTTGAAATTTCCTCAAGACACCTGATGAAGGCTGGAGGGTATATCAGCCGAAACATTGTGTTAACAACAAACAAGATGAGGACAAATAGCCGTCAAATGTAAATAATGTAAATAATGCACATAATTCCTCATCTCTTAAATATAGAACTGTGGGTTTTTTTTGTTAAATTTTTCATGAGCGTCAGGGTGCATGGCCTAGTGGTTAGCGTGTGGCATTCATAATTGCACATCGTGGGTGCGATTCCAAGAGTCTGATAGTATGGATGGCGAGAGAAAGACAAAGTGAGAGGGCTTTAAACATGATGATGGTGGAGATGTATGTGTGTGTGTGTGTGTGTGTGTGTGTGTAACTTGCCTGTTCAGAAGAACGTGATCTGTTGTAGTCATAGTAGAAGAGACAAAGAGATGACATGTTATGTTGGCGAGTTAGCTGTAGAGTTTGATAATCTTAATATAGCTTATTTAGCAGGACATCAGATCAGCAGCTGTAGCAGTTGTAGTGGCTTATGAATATTGCAAAGATTTGCTTTGTTATTCCTTGTTGTTGTGTCAAAGATTCTATTTGATCAAAGTATTATCATCAAAGAACCAGAAGTGTTCTACATTAAAAAAAAAAAAAGTAATATCATAAACCCAGTTTGCATCAGGGGAAAAATAGATATTCTAGATGCTCTGGCAATAATATCTGCACTGCAACTAGCATTATGTCTCTCTTTACTCTTTACCTTGTTCCAGTCATTTGACTGTGGCCATGCTGGAGCACTGCCTTTAGTCAAGCAAATCGACCCCAGGACTTGTTCTTTGTAAGCCTAGTACTTATTCTATTGGTCTCTTTTGCCGAACCGCTAAGTTACGGGGACGTGAACACACCAGCATCGGTTGTCAAGCGATGTTGGGGGGACAAACACAGACACACAAACACACATATATACATATACATATATTCGACGGGCTTCTTTCAGTTTCCGTCTACCAAATCCACTCACAAGGCTTTGGTCGGCCCGAGGCTATAGTAGAAGACACTTGCCCAAGGTGCCACGAAGTGGGACTGAACCCGGAACCATGTGGTTGGTAAGCAAGCTACTTACCACACAGCCACTCCTGTGCCTATAAAGATTTTGTCAATCACACACTTAACAGCACTCACTGTTTTTATAACAATGTAAGTCAAACTATTTCTCAAAAAAAAAAATACGGAAAATAAATCTTACAAAACAATTGCCTTGGGCCCTATGTACAGAATTGGGCCTCTCATAAGCTAATTGTTTTTGAAATGCTTTGTCTGAAATTAGGGTACATCTAATATACCCATGTGTCTTTTACGCCATCAAATGTGGTACTAAATAACCCCAGAGGGCCGTAGAAGACATTTGCCATTAATATTCACGTCTGCCTGTCTTAAATCTAAACAGTAAATAATGTACACTCCAAAAGAATTAGAGCTTTTAGCTTTTGATTTACAGTTAAATTGACAGAAAAGTTAGGGCAAAATCAGACAAAATGCCTTGTGGTATTTGTTCCAATTTACCAGGTTTTGAATTCAAATCCTATCAAGTTTGACTTTAAATTACATCTGTCCTGGGGTGGTTGCTAGCATTCGGATTGCTCTGTCAGATGTAATGCTTGTTTCCAATCTTGTAGCTTTGAGATTTTGATGATGTCATTGCTTATTTTCAGAATGACATTGTAGGGTGGGTGTGAGAGGCTAAATCTGAACAGTCCTGGGGTTGATTTGCTTGACTAAAGGTACTGTTCCAGCATGGCCGCTGTCAAATGACAGAAATAAATAAAATAATAAATGATCAGACATCGGAATATCGATCAATGTATCTGAGACAGATTCATTTACTTACTTTCAGATCAGACTAACTGATTCCGAGTCAAGTTATGGGGGGGGGGAGGATAAAGATCTAAGAATATTAGTAGTAAGGGATAATGTAGTTATTGTTTGAGTAACAGCAGCATCATAAATCATGTCACCCACACACACACATTACTATATACTATCTTGGAATAAGGAATTGTAAATATTTGGCTGCAACTTTCAAACCTGAATTCTACGCCATGAGTAGAGAGTGTCTGGTTCAGTGAAGACATTAGAGAAGGAGGTGATATCAAGGCTGCGGAAAAGTGGGGTGGAGGGGATATTTAATTAAATTTAGAACTGAAAATTAGATGGTAACTGCAGCAGTTGTAATCGCTGCATTAGCCAGTGCAGTTGCAGTAGCGGCAGTTGTGTCTCATGACATGCATATGTTCGCTTAATTTGCCATGCATACAGTGGACGTATGCCAGCCTATCACCGTTTCCCTTCCATGACTCCACTCCAACTTTTATTATTATTATTATTATTATTATTATTATTATTATATGTTACATTCACTTGTTGTGACATGTATGCATGCAAGTGTTTGCATATGCACGATAACTCATAAGGAGATTTGAGTGCATGCATGCAGAATCATGTGCTGCTGTCTCTCTTAATCTATCTTCCTCTCCCCACTGCCACCTCACCCTTTACCATTCTTCTGCAATGTCTGTACACACGGCTTGAATAGATTCTTACACATGCATGAGGTTTAACTGTGACTTTTCATGTATAAGAGTGTAGTAAAACCGTGTGTCTGTGCGCATATGTTGTTGTGCATCTGTGTATGAAGGCGGGCGTGGTTTTTTGTGTATGTATGTGTATATATACGTGTGTGTGTGTGTGTGTGTGTACTTATTTACCTGCATACATGCTTATGTTTGCAGCAGTTTACATGCATCAGCTGCTGTATATGTGCAGGTGTATTTCATGTTGTGTCCATGTGTGTATACATGTGTTAACGAATAGGCTTCTGTGTATATGTTTGTGTGCAAGATTGAGTATGTATACATCAATTTGTATGCAAAACTGTCAGTGTGTGTATGTGCATACATGTGGAATGTGATGTGTGTATATATACATGTAGTGTTTTTAAAACAGTGTACTTATTATTTATATTTTTCCAAATAGAATTAAATAAACCAGGTGTAAACGCTATATACCATGTGTGTGTGTGTGTGTGTGTGTACATAGGTGATGTTGTTGTTTAGCCCCAGGATAATTCTCATCACAGAGTCCTATAATCAAAAGTAGTCCAGCTATGACCATCCCGTCTCAAAATTCAGGCAGTGTGTTTATAGGAACACATTATCCTGTGAATTCTTTCTTCTTTTTTCATGGGTGATAGTGTATAATTTGAGGGAGATTAGCTTACTATTTCTAGCAAACCAAGTAACCACATAGTCTCCCCTCTTTAGCTTATGTAAACATGCATGTTTACTATGAGTATCTACGTGTGCATATTATGTCAAACTGTTGATATAAGAGACAGTAATGTTTATAGTATATCTTTGTGCATGCTTGTACACCTCCAGTTGAGCATGTGAAAGATTGAAATTTTGCGTATTTGTGTGAATATAGACAGATGTGTAAAGTATGTGCTTGTGAGTGTGTGAGGGAATGCATACCCATGGGTGTGTAAGTGTGTGTAAGAGAGAAAGAGGGAGTATGTTAGTGGACTGCTCTATTGGCTCAGTATAATAAGTATCGATTCAGAGGTCAGGGTCAAGGTAGCCTTGGCAGCCTCCATTTAAATAATGTATGCAAACAGTACACTTTAGATGCAGATGCAGACAGCGATGAAGCATGAGGTGATGGTGATGATGCTGGTAGACATAGTGGTGGTGGTGATGGTGGTGATGTTCCTAGTGACATTAGTAATAGTGGTGATGATGTTCGTGGTCTTGGTGGTGGTGGTGGTGGCTGAGGTATTCATAGACAGGAGTTTTTGTTCTGCTGGAGGAGGAGGAGGAGGAGGAAAAGGAAGGGTGGGTACAGTCTGTTGAATATTATAGATGCAAAACATTGCCAACATTCTAAAACTCATATAGAGCAGACAGCAGACGCACTGGTTCAAAGGAATAAATGCATGTTTACTGACTGATAAACACACATGCATACATCTACATGTTTCTTTGTGCATAGATATATATATACCATAAAAGTGTGTGCACAAATGCATATACAAATTCTTTCATGTGTGTGTGTGTATATATATATATATATATATATATACATATACACATACATAAATTGTTTCATTTATATAGTATATTTACACACACACACACACATATATATACATGCATACATTTCTCTGCATACAAATATGTATGTAAATATTTTCATATACATACACGCACACATTAAAAATACAAACACGTACAAAAGAATCATGTATGTATACTTTTTCTTTTACATATACAAGTATATATTTATATATGTGTGTGTGTGTATGTATATATATATATGTGTGTGTGTGTATATGTATATATATGTATGCATATATATGTATATATATATATATATATATATATGTATATGCAAATGTATATATGTGTGAGTATATATATATATATATATATATATATACCTATATATATATGTGTATATTTTTATATGTATGTGTGTATAAATATATATGTATATATATATGTGTGTGTGTGTGTGTGTATGTGTGCAGTTTCATTGATTGCAGCAGAAAATATAGAATAGTCCAGACAGTCCTGTCTCTTCACCCCCCACCACCACAGTATATCTGTGTGTGTGTGTGTCGCTCTCTCTCTTTTATTCTCATTGTGTTTATCTCTTTCTCTCCCCTCTCTCTCTCTTTCTTTTTGTCTCTCTGATTGACTCAGTGGTGAGTTGCTGAATTGCAGCCAGTGTGTGCAGAAGAAACTAAGCTATGTATTGATCACACGAGAGTGTGTGCTTGTGTGTGTGTGTGTGTGTGTGGCCATTTTAAAGTCACATGTTGTCTAAGAACACACACACACACGCAAGTATGCTTGTATACAAATATATTTACTTGTTTTACTCACTCAAAACACACACACACACACACACACGCCTACAAGTCTACACATTTGTATGGGAAAAAATATTAAAACAAAGAGAACATGCTCTCTTTCTTTCTCATTTTCACACACACACACAAAGGCATTTATTTAGTGTGGCATGTGTTTACACCTATAATCCTAAGAATTTACTTCTATACACACACAGACAGATGTAAATTGATCTCTAAATATATCTGGAAGTACATCTCCAAATATATCTGGAAAAGGCTGTAGGGATATATGTAGAACATTTTTAGAAGCCCTACATTCTAAATATTATCAAAAGTGCATCAAAATGACTTGGCTTTTGTCTTTCGAGCCAAGAAATATGTTTTAGCCTTTAGCAGTTTCTCACCTCTTACCAGGCCTACATATTGCTCATCTACTATGAAGAATGGCCCATCTGTGCCGAGATAATTACTTCAGACCTAAGGAGTGGAGGCCATCAACAACTTCTCCCCACTGTTCTAGACATTGGGTTGTCTTTTCTGTTTATTTCCAGTCAAATCTATATTTTTTTCTTCTCTACCTCAGTAGAGCTATTTTCAGTGTATCTTTCCTTCTGCCTCCCTCATGAGTTCCAGACTGTTTCGCTGAGAGAACACCTTCTTCTCCCAACAGGTCTTGTCGGCTTTGAAGGTGTGTTGACCTGATGCAAACCCATTTTTACCTCTGGGAAGATATGGTTCATAGTAGTCTAGATTCTATTCTTTGATCCAGTGGTTCTCCGCTATTTTTAACTTACTCCTCTTTTACTCAGATGACCCCCACCCCTAGCCATTCAGTGCTTAAAAAATCCTATTTTATTTTTATAATTAAATATTAAGAATTGTATTAAAAAATTGTTATTATGTATTATAGAAGTATAACCAATTTATTGCAGATAAATTTTACCAGCAAAATCTTTTATGAGCCCCCAAGTGTCATATGAACCCCTGTTGAGAGCAACTGCTTTGACCTATCCAGCATGGGAGGTCATATAAGGAGCTTGCTCTCCACTAGCATAGCTCTGAGGATCAGTGAGGTAAACATGTCACAATACCACAGCAAGGATTGGATCTTGTGGCAGACTTGAGATAATACACCCTACTAATTGTTGTCATTCTCAGCCATATCCAGAGAAATAAAATCTACTCTCTCCTCAGCTATAATCCTTCAGTATTTTTTCATTGCCAAAAGACACCCCTTGTTTTTCTGGGCAAATGCTTGATCCAATAATCATAGGTTTTTGTCCTTGTCGATGTTTCTGACACTCTGCTGGGAGGGACACTGTGGCGTAATTAAGCAGCTGTAAAATTTGAGTTAGAAAACCCTATTTGCAAGTTGCAAATATGATGTTCTCCTTCTGAGCTTTTCTGTGACCGGATCCAGGCCATGGAAAAGTTTCCCACATTTGTTGCACTCAACAAGAGACTATTGAGTTGTTATCCATTGGTCTTCATGAGAATATTAACACATTAATGACAAAATGTAGGGATAAATTTTGTATACGTGTGTGTGTATGAGTATACACAGAGTGAGGAATATGTATGTATATGTAATCTTACTTATATATGCATGAATATATATATATAGTGTGTATATATATATGTGTGTATATATATATGTGTGTGTATATATATATGTGTGTGTGTATATATATATATATATATATGTGTGTGTGTATATATATATATATATGTGTGTGTGTGTGTGTGTGTGTATATATATATATATATATATATATATACGTACCCATGACATTTTTTAATAAGAAACCAACCCATCTGTTGTAGTGGTTCAACAGCTACTTGCAGACACTTGAAAACATAAGACTATTATTACACCACACTAAAATAATCTCATCAGTCTGACCTAGAGAAACGCAGTCACTCATAATCACACACTCATTCAAATAACTACATAATTAACTTTTTATTTGTCCGGGCCTCAGTTACGCATTCTCTCTCATGTACCATACACATTCAGTTCTCCTAGGTTTTATAACAATCTCAATTAAAAGCTTTGAGTATAACACCATTCATTGACCCTAGACTAATCTAGATTTAAATGTGTCATAAATCATTATCATCATTACTGTTGTCGTTGTTGCCCTTTTAACTATTACTTCTCCATGCTGGCATGGGTCAGACGGAGTGTGTTGAAGCAGATTATCTTCTGCTGGATGCCCACATGGTTCCAGGTTCAGTCCCACTGCGTGGCACCTTGGGCAAGTGTCTTCTACTATAGCCTCGGGCTGATCAAAGCCTTGTGAATGGATTTGGTGGACAGAAACTCAAAGAAGCCCGTCGTATATGTATATGTATATATATATATATATATATATATATATATGTGTGTGTGTGTATGTTTGTGTGTCTTTGTTTGTCCCACCACCATCGCTTGACAACCGATGCTGGTGTGTTTACGTCCCCGTAACTTAGCGGTTCGTCAAAAGAGACCGATAGAATAAATACTAGGCTTCCAAAGAATAAATCCTGGGGTCGATTTGCTCAACTAAAGGTGGTGCTCCAGCATGGCCACAGTCAAAAGACTGAAACAAGTAAAAGAGTATATATATACACACACACACTTCATGTCCTGGTTCCACAGACAGACAGTCTTCATGTGTGTGTGTGTATATATATATATATAGATATATAAGGCTTTCCAATCATACTGGTGCAAAAGATATTATGGTGGAGGCAATATGACAAATATAGAAATATCTATACACACACACACACACTCCATGTCCTGATTCCACAGATAGACAGTCTTCATGTCTCTATCCATTTGGAATGTCACGAATGTGATACATACTTACATGAGGTCCATCCAGCAAC
Source organism: Octopus bimaculoides (assembly GCF_001194135.2). Taxonomy (NCBI): domain Eukaryota; kingdom Metazoa; phylum Mollusca; class Cephalopoda; order Octopoda; family Octopodidae; genus Octopus; species Octopus bimaculoides. The sequence continues at coordinate 6,504,670 of NC_068987.1, forward strand.
ATCAGCATGGAATGTGCCACGCACACACACATGTATCATTGGTATCCCCCAGACTTCAGAGAATACGGATCTGTGCCCTGAGCTGTTCTAAATGCAGTTTGTAGAGCATCCATATGTCATAACAGAAAACTCACGCTCACACAAATAATAACCTCTATTACATCATCATCATGATTGTCTAACGTCCGTTTTCCGATGCTGGCATGGGTTGGACGGCTAGACTGGGGGACTGGCAAGCCAGAAGGCTGCACCAGGCTCCAATCTGATCCGGCAATGTTTCTACAGCTGGATGCCTTTCCTAACGCCAACCACTTTACAGAGTGTAGTGGGTGCTTTTTATGTGCCACCCGCACAGGAGCCAGTCAGGTGCCACCGGCACGGGGCACTCTAACAGAGTGTTGCTAGTATTGTAGCACATTGATAATCTTTCTATTTTATTCTTTTGTATGTGTAGGAATATATACATATCTTTTAATTGTTTCTGTCATCCCATAAATAATGCGTTTTTTTAATACTTCTTTTACTTTGCAAAATTAAGATAAAGTTCTTTTTTAATCTAAAATATACTCTCCATTTTCTACAATGCTCTTCCATCTATCTGGTAAACTTGCAAGGCCCCTCTTTCAAAATTCACTTGTCCGTGACAAAAAATACTCCTCCAGTACTGTTCTGACCTCATCTACAGAATTCATATTTTTTCCGTCCACATGATTTTGAAGACTGCAGAATAAATGATAATAAGATGGGGCAACGTCTGGCAAATATGGTGGGTGGGGCATTGTTTCCCATTCAAACTGCTCCAGCCTTTGGAATGTCATCTTTGTTGTATGTGGCCGAGCATTATCCTGATGGAAGAACACCTTTCGTCTTCAAACCAAAGATGGTCGCTTTTCATCTAACGTTGACTTAAGCCACCCCCAAACTGCTCGCTGTAGATCTCCTTTGTTATCGTTTGGTTTGGGTTTAAAAGTTCAAAGTGGACTAAACCTTTCATATACCCACCAAACAGATAACAACACCTTACATAGATGAAGACCTTCTTTAGCTTAGGGTGCCAGTGTTTCTCCTTTCCTTACCCAGTCTTTGGCACTTGATATTTTTATAGGGAACCCATTATTATTAACTTTCCAGTATAATTTCTGTTTCCATTCATAAAAAGGCAATGTTTTTATGAGTGAAATGTGAAATTTTTCTGAAATATGTTGATGGAAATTTTAAACAACTGAAATACCTTTAAAAACGGTTCTAATCCATCATCAGTTGTTATTCCAAATGATAGACGGATCTTAATGCTGCATGAACTTGATAACATAGAAATGCAATTTTGATCGATGAGTGCCAATGTCTTGTTTATTCATTTCGTTCGGTACAATTCTACAGCAATCCATTTTGGATTGCAGTTGCATGTGTAACAGGATCGACAAAATACAAGCAATGATTAACTGTCAGGTGCAGAAAACCAATTTAATTTGCTGGTATTGTGCGGCGCCTAGAGAGTAACTTACAACTATTTTCTGGTAAAACAATGTTACACATATTTTATCATCCACTGCAACCAGGAAACACCTTTAAGAAACAATTTCAAGCCCTCATTCTCTCCTTTATTAACCATTTTGCCTGTCTTGTCTATCCCTTGTAATTCACAAAACGTATATTCCCTAGGGTCCCTGCATCATATGTAATACACGTTATCAATTTTTTTTTTCAACCACTAGAATAACTTGGAACTTATAAAAGAAAATCTTTATATTACTCAGAACATATGAAACGGGCTAACAAAAGGTCTGAAATCAAGCGTGGGCGTTCGGGCAAATTTCTGATAACACTTTAGTCAGGCAAAGGGTTAAACATTCGATATACCCAGGTTGTTACGTTATTCAAAGAAAGGAATCAAAAGGAGTAGATTTGGTTGTTTCAGTGGTAAAGTTTTAGAATTAGGCATGGCAGTGTGGTTATGAAGCTCATTTTGCAACCACCTGGTTTCAGGAGCGGACAAGTCGGAGCGTCACCACATCCCCTTCCGCCGCTTTTTCTTT